>NC_086128.1:7219496-7519496 GCF_963921235.1 Mobula hypostoma
TAATGCTGCAGTGATTTGCACTCCTGCCCAACAATCACAGAGATATTGGCTCAATCCTCACCTCCAGTCTTACTGATGTAGAGGTTGCACGTTCTTTCTGTTACCACATGGCTCCTCCTGGGCGTTCTGACTTCCTCCACATCCCAAAGGTGTGTGGATTAATAGGTTAAATGGAAAATTGGGATGGAACAGATTGACTTCAGAAGCAGATTTGTTATCAATGACATATGTCATCAAATTTGTGGTTTTGTGGCAGCAGTACTGTGCAAGACATAAAAAATACTGAGTTGCAATAAAATATAAACAAACAAATAAATGGATGAATGAATAGGTGGATGAATAATTAAATAAATAAATAGTGCAAAAGAGGAATACTGAGGTAGTATTCATGGATTTATGGACCATTCAAAAATCTTAGGGCAGAGAAAAAAAATCTTAGTCATTCCTAAAACATTGAATGTGGGTCTTTAGGCTCCTGTAGCTCCTCCCAATGGTAGTTATGAGAAATGAGTATATCCTGGATGGTGAGGGTCCTTCATATGGGGGAATCTGGGACAAGAGGGCACAGCCTCAGGATAGAGGGGCATCCATTTTAAACATAGATGTGGAGCAATTTCTTCAGCCAGAGGGTGGCGAATTTGTGAAATTTGTTACCGCAGGCAGTCGTGGAGGCCAGGTTGACGGGTGTACATAAGGCAGAGCTTGATAGGTTCTTGATTGGACTCAGCATCGAAGGTTATTGGGGGAAGGCCAGGAAATAGGGTTGCGGAGGGGAAAAAAAGATCAGCCATGACTGAATGGTAGAGCAGACTCAATGGGCCAAATAGCCTGATTCTGCTCCTGAGTCTAATGGTCTTATGGTCTTAATGAAGAATGTCGCCTTTTTGAGGCAGCACTTTTGAAGATGTCCTCGTTGATGGGAAGGCTTGTGCCCATGATGGAGCTGACTGAGTCTACAGCACTCTGCAGCCTCTTTGGATCCTGCACACTGGAGGCTCCATACCAGGCAGTGATACAACCAGCCAGAATGCTGTCCACTGTACATCTATAGAAAGTTGCCGAAGTCTTTGGTGACATGGGATTGCTCTGAGAGCTGACATAGACAGTGAGCTGAACATAATGCGACATTCCATGACGGGAGAATTATATGAATTTGTGGGGTGAGTGGGCTTACCCCCAGCCCAATCTAGAGTCAGTGATATGCAAAATATGTGCTTGCTCCAAAGCCAGCTTGTTCTCTCTGGAATGGGTTAGGTTAAAGTTGGGGCTAAGGATTAGAATCTGTAAGAGAGTGGAGAAAAGCAGTGGCCACGTATTGGAAGATAATTAGCAGTGGGAAAATGAGACAGTGTTACATGTAGTTCCTACGGCCACACATTTCTTTAATTTAAATTAGTTTCCACATTTAAATCTTTCCCCTGAAGGCCACCTACTTTTATAGAGTTCATAAAGATGACATGAAAAGTCATCTAAGCCATCAGAGGATGTGCAGAATTTAAACTGAACCTTTGAAAGGTCACACCAGAAGCACATTATGCATGTGTCTTTAATGTAGGAATCATTATTGGGAGAGAATGTGATTCCCCTTGCTGTCCACACCCTTGGTTGGTCTGTGTAAAGACTTCCCCTTGGACTGATCTCTTATTGGACAGTTCCTCTGAGAGTTCACTGTCCAGTACGAGATCAGTCCAAAGGGAAGTCTTCAGAGAGTTTCAGTCAAAAGGTGCGCAACACGCACAGTAGCTGGAGGAACTCAGCAGATCAGGCAGCATCTATGGAGGGAAATGGACAGTCTATATTTTGGGTTGAGTCCAGATGAAAGGCCAAAATGTCAACTGTCATTATCCTCCGTAGACGTTACCTGACCCATTGAGTTCCTCCAGCTCCTTCATGTGTTTCTCCAGATTTTTAGCATCTGGGACATCTCGTGTCCCCACCCTGATAGACAGGTTTCCCCATGGGATTCACAAGTCAACCAGCCACCAGACAAAGCAAAATACCCACACACAATTCTGTTCAATCACAAGTCTCAAGAAACTCTCCAAGTGATAAATCAAAAAATATCCAAATAACCTTTCAAACCTGCATATACATTCTGGGATGATATTAATCATCCTTAACATTACACCTGGAACTATAATTTAACTGTAGCACTTTTAAAACTCAGCTTGGTTTATTATTTTGAAACAATTTGTATTTGCATAGGCCTTTAATGTTGCAAAACAGGGTAACAAACAAAGAAAGGTTACCATCTAATGTTAACATTGAGTTATGTGTTGGAACAAACGATTGGGTTTAAGGGATGGAGAGCTGAGAAGAGAATTCCATTGCAAGGAAGGCACAGCAGTGCCTATACTTTCTTCAAAGCTTGCATAGGTTCGGCGTGTGATCTAAAGCTTCAATAAGCTTCTATAGGTGCACGGTGGAGAGTATCCTGACTGGCTACGTCATGCCCTGGTATGGAAACACCAATGACCCATGACATCATCCTTGATGAAGATGGCAGAGCTTGTTATCAAAATGTCAGTTAAAATCAATAATTGTACCCAGTTGGAAGCCCGAGAAGAGTTTATCCACCAATGACCAAGAATGTAAAAGCCGATAAAAAGCGGTGGATACAGCCCAATCCATCACAGGAAAAGCCCTCCCCACCATTGAACACATCTACAAGGTTCAGGAGCTCTTCATCCTGAACTCGCACGGATAACTTCAATCATCTCAACAAGGAACTGATTCCACAACCTATGGATTCACTTTATTATTTGATTTTTGTTTGTACTTGCAGTTTGTTTTCCTTTGCACATTAGTTGTTTGTCAGTCTTTGTGTGCAGTTTTTCATTGATTCTATTGTGGCTGAGGGATTGGAGCAGGGGGCAGGGATTCAAGTTTTTGGATCATTGGGACCTCTTTTGGCGCAGGCGTGACCTGTACAAAAAGGACGGGTTACACTTGAATCCTAGGGGGACCAATATCCTGGCAGGGAGATTAGCGGGGGCTACTGAGGTGACTTTAAACGAGAATGGTTGGGGGGTGGGAATCAAATTAAAGAGGCTAGGCGTGAGGAGGTTAGTTCACAACAGGGGGATGGGAACCAGTGCAGAGAGACAGAGGGGTGTAAAGTGAGGGTAGAAGCAAAAAGTACTAAGGAGAAAAGTAAAAGTGGCAGGCCGACAAATCCAGGGCAAGCATTAAAAAGGGCCACTTTTCAACATAATTGTATAAGGGCTAAGAGAGTTGTAAAAGAGCGCCTGAAGGCTTTGTGTGTCAATGCGAGGAGCATTCGTAATAACGTGGATGAATTGAAAGTGCAGATTGTTATTAATGATTATGATATAGTTGGGATCACAGAGACATGGCTCCAGGGTGACCAGGGATGGGAGCTCAACGTTCAGGGATATTCAATATTCAGGAGGGATAGACATGAAGGAAGGGGAGGTGGGGTGGCGTTGCTGGTTAAAAAAGAGATTAACGCAATAGAAAGGAAGGACATAAGCCGGGAAGATGTGGAATCGATATGGGTAGAGCTGCGTAACACTAAGGGGCAGAAGACGCTGGTGGGAGTTGTGTACAGGCCACCTAACAGTAGTAGTGAGGTCGGAGATGGTATTAAACAGGAAATTAGAAATGTGTGCAATAAAGGAACAGCAGTTATAATGGGTGACTTCAATCTACATGTAGACTGGGTGAACCAAATTGGTAAAGGTGCTGAGGAAGAGGATTTCTTGGAATGTATGCGGGATGGTTTTTTGAACCAACATGTCGAGGAACCGACTAGAGAGCAGGTTATTCTGGACTGGGTTTTGAGCAATGAGGAAGGGTTAATTAGCGATCTTGTCGTGAGAGGCCCCTTGGGTAAGAGTGACCATAATATGGTGGAATTCTTCATTAACATGGAGAGTGACGTAGTTAATTCAGAAACAAAGGTTCTGAACTTAAAGAGGGGTAACTTTGAAGGTATGAGTCGTGAATTAGCTAAGATAGACTGGCAAATGACACTTAAAGGATTGACGGTGGATATGCAATGGCAAGCATTTAAAGGTTGCATGGATGAACTACAACAATTGTTCATCCCAGTTTGGCAAAAGAATAAATCAAGGAAGGTAGTGCACCCGTGGCTGACAAGAGAAATTAGGGATAGTATCAATTCCAAAGAAGTAGCATACAAATTAGCCAGAGAAAGTGGCTCACCTGAGGACTGGGAGAAATTCAGAGTTCAGCAGAGGAGGACAAAGGGCTTAATTAGGAAGGGGAAAAAAGATTATGAGAGAAAACTGGCAGAGAACATAAAAACGGACTGTAAAAGCTTTTATAGATATGTAAAAAGGAAAAGACTGATAAAGACAAATGTAGGTCCCCTGCAAACAGAAACAGGTGAATTGATTATGGGGAGCAAGGACATGGCAGACCAATTGAATAATTACTTTGGTTCTGTCTTCACTAAGGAGGACATAAATAATCTTCCAGAAATAGTAAGGGACAGAGGGTCCAGTGAGATGGAGGAACTGAGCGAAATACATGTTAGTAGGGAAGTGGTGTTAGGTAAATTGAAGGGATTGAAGGCAGATAAATCCCCAGGGCCAGATGGTCTGCATCCCAGAGTGCTTAAGGAAGTAGCCCAAGAAATAGTGGATGCATTAGTGATAATTTTTCAAAACTCGTTAGATTCTGGACTAGTTCCTGAGGATTGGAGGGTGGCTAATGTAACCCCACTTTTTAAAAAAGGAGGGAGAGAGAAACCGGGGAATTATAGGCCGGTTAGCCTAACGTCGGTGGTGGGGAAACTGCTGGAGTCAGTTATCAAGGATGTGATAACAGCACATTTGGAAAGCGGTGAAATGATTGGACAAAGTCAGCATGGATTTGTGAAAGGAAAATCATGTCTGACGAATCTCATAGAATTTTTTGAGGATGTAACTAGTAGAGTGGATAGGGGAGAACCAGTGGATGTGGTATATTTGGATTTCAAAAGGCTTTTGACAAGGTCCCACACAGGAGATTAGTGTGCAAACTTAAAGCACACGGTATTGGGGGTAAGGTATTGGTGTGGGTGGAGAATTGGTTAGCAGACAGGAAGCAAAGAGTGGGAATAAACGGGACCTTTTCAGAATGGCAGGCGGTGACCAGTGGGGTACCGCAAGGCTCAGTGCTGGGACCCCAGTTGTTTACAATATATATTAATGACTTGGATGAGGGAATTAAATGCAGCATCTCCAAGTTTGCGGATGACACGAAGCTGGGTGGCAGTGTTAGCAGTGAGGAGGATGCTAAGAGGATGCAGGGTGACTTGGATAGGTTGGGTGAGTGGGCAAACTCATGGCAGATGCAATTTAATGTGGATAAATGTGAAGTTATCCACTTTGGTGGCAAAAATAGGAAAACAGATTATTATCTGAATGGTGGCCGATTAGGAAAAGGGGAGGTGCAACGAGACCTGGGTGTCATTATACACCAGTCATTGAAAGTGGGCATGCAGGTACAGCAGGCGGTGAAAAAGGCGAACGGTATGCTGGCATTTATAGCGAGAGGATTCGAGTACAGGAGCAGGGAGGTACTACTGCAGTTGTACAAGGCCTTGGTGAGACCACACCTGGAGTATTGTGTGCAGTTTTGGTCCCCTAATCTGAGGAAAGACATCTTTGCCATAGAGGGAGTACAAAGAAGGTTCACCAGATTGATTCCTGGGATGGCAGGTCTTTCATATGAAGAAAGACTGGATGAACTGGGCTTGTACTCGTTGGAATTTAGAAGATTGAGGGGGGATCTGATTGAAACGTATAAGATCCTAAAGGGATTGGACAGGCTAGATGCGGGAAGATTGTTCCCGATGTTGGGGAGGTCCAGAACGAGGGGTCACAGTTTGAGGATAGAGGGGAAGCCTTTTAGGACCGAGATTAGGAAAAACTTCTTCACACAGAGAGTGGTGAATCTGTGGAATTCTCTGCCACAGCAAACTGTTGAGGCCAGTTCATTAGCTATGTTTAAAAGGAAGTTAGATATGGCCCTTGTGGCTACAGGGGTCAGGGGGTATGGAGGGAAGGCTGGGTTCTGAGTTGGATGATCAGCCATGATCATAATAAATGGCGGTGCAGGCTCGAAGGGCCGAATGGCCTACTCCTGCACCTATTTTCTATGTTTCTATGTTTCTATGTAACACAGTTGTACTGTTTGCTACTTGTTGACGCTGTGGAAAATCACCATCGTTTACCATCCTGACTTGGAAGTATTGCCTATTGTTCATACACTGCCAAGTCTAAATCTTAGAATTACCTCCCCAAAGACAGATGGACCATAGAGGTTCAAGGAAGTAGCTCACCACTATCAGCCATGATGAAATGGCGGAGCAAACTCAATGGGCCAAGTGGCCTAATTCTGCTCCTATATCTTATGGTTTTATGGACTTATCTCCACAATGACCAGGACTGTTTTACGTCCTGAAAATGAATCAATGAGAAAAACATCCTCTTTTAGTGAATTATTGGTTAAGGACTGGCAGATAACATGTTCTTAACAATCACCCCCAATGAGAAAAACATGACTTTGGCACTCACTGGTGCAAAAAGGACAAGATGCCATGCAATATTCTTGCATACTTAGCTAGAACAAAAACAAAATAATGCTGCAGTGATTTGCACTCCTGCCCAACAATCACAGAGATATTGGCTCAATCCTCACCTCCAGTCTTACTGATGTAGAGGTTGCACGTTCTTTCTGTTACCACATGGCTCCTCCTGGGCGTTCTGACTTCCTCCACATCCCAAAGGTGTGTGGATTAATAGGTTAAATGGAAAATTGGGATGGAACAGATTGACTTCAGAAGCAGATTTGTTATCAATGACATATGTCATCAAATTTGTGGTTTTGTGGCAGCAGTACTGTGCAAGACATAAAAAATACTGAGTTGCAATAAAATATAAACAAACAAATAAATGGATGAATGAATAGGTGGATGAATAATTAAATAAATAAATAGTGCAAAAGAGGAATACTGAGGTAGTATTCATGGATTTATGGACCATTCAAAAATCTTAGGGCAGAGAAAAAAAATCTTAGTCATTCCTAAAACATTGAAT
Organism: Mobula hypostoma; assembly: GCF_963921235.1. Classification (NCBI taxonomy): domain Eukaryota; kingdom Metazoa; phylum Chordata; class Chondrichthyes; order Myliobatiformes; family Myliobatidae; genus Mobula; species Mobula hypostoma. Next base: position 7,226,567 of record NC_086128.1, read on the forward strand.
GTGGGTCTTTAGGCTCCTGTAGCTCCTCCCAATGGTAGTTATGAGAAATGAGTATATCCTGGATGGTGAGGGTCCTTCATATGGGGGAATCTGGGACAAGAGGGCACAGCCTCAGGATAGAGGGGCATCCATTTTAAACATAGATGTGGAGCAATTTCTTCAGCCAGAGGGTGGCGAATTTGTGAAATTTGTTACCGCAGGCAGTCGTGGAGGCCAGGTTGACGGGTGTACATAAGGCAGAGCTTGATAGGTTCTTGATTGGACTCAGCATCGAAGGTTATTGGGGGAAGGCCAGGAAATAGGGTTGCGGAGGGGAAAAAAAGATCAGCCATGACTGAATGGTAGAGCAGACTCAATGGGCCAAATAGCCTGATTCTGCTCCTGAGTCTAATGGTCTTATGGTCTTAATGAAGAATGTCGCCTTTTTGAGGCAGCACTTTTGAAGATGTCCTCGTTGATGGGAAGGCTTGTGCCCATGATGGAGCTGACTGAGTCTACAGCACTCTGCAGCCTCTTTGGATCCTGCACACTGGAGGCTCCATACCAGGCAGTGATACAACCAGCCAGAATGCTGTCCACTGTACATCTATAGAAAGTTGCCGAAGTCTTTGGTGACATGGGATTGCTCTGAGAGCTGACATAGACAGTGAGCTGAACATAATGCGACATTCCATGACGGGAGAATTATATGAATTTGTGGGGTGAGTGGGCTTACCCCCAGCCCAATCTAGAGTCAGTGATATGCAAAATATGTGCTTGCTCCAAAGCCAGCTTGTTCTCTCTGGAATGGGTTAGGTTAAAGTTGGGGCTAAGGATTAGAATCTGTAAGAGAGTGGAGAAAAGCAGTGGCCACGTATTGGAAGATAATTAGCAGTGGGAAAATGAGACAGTGTTACATGTAGTTCCTACGGCCACACATTTCTTTAATTTAAATTAGTTTCCACATTTAAATCTTTCCCCTGAAGGCCACCTACTTTTATAGAGTTCATAAAGATGACATGAAAAGTCATCTAAGCCATCAGAGGATGTGCAGAATTTAAACTGAACCTTTGAAAGGTCACACCAGAAGCACATTATGCATGTGTCTTTAATGTAGGAATCATTATTGGGAGAGAATGTGATTCCCCTTGCTGTCCACACCCTTGGTTGGTCTGTGTAAAGACTTCCCCTTGGACTGATCTCTTATTGGACAGTTCCTCTGAGAGTTCACTGTCCAGTACGAGATCAGTCCAAAGGGAAGTCTTCAGAGAGTTTCAGTCAAAAGGTGCGCAACACGCACAGTAGCTGGAGGAACTCAGCAGATCAGGCAGCATCTATGGAGGGAAATGGACAGTCTATATTTTGGGTTGAGTCCAGATGAAAGGCCAAAATGTCAACTGTCATTATCCTCCGTAGACGTTACCTGACCCATTGAGTTCCTCCAGCTCCTTCATGTGTTTCTCCAGATTTTTAGCATCTGGGACATCTCGTGTCCCCACCCTGATAGACAGGTTTCCCCATGGGATTCACAAGTCAACCAGCCACCAGACAAAGCAAAATACCCACACACAATTCTGTTCAATCACAAGTCTCAAGAAACTCTCCAAGTGATAAATCAAAAAATATCCAAATAACCTTTCAAACCTGCATATACATTCTGGGATGATATTAATCATCCTTAACATTACACCTGGAACTATAATTTAACTGTAGCACTTTTAAAACTCAGCTTGGTTTATTATTTTGAAACAATTTGTATTTGCATAGGCCTTTAATGTTGCAAAACAGGGTAACAAACAAAGAAAGGTTACCATCTAATGTTAACATTGAGTTATGTGTTGGAACAAACGATTGGGTTTAAGGGATGGAGAGCTGAGAAGAGAATTCCATTGCAAGGAAGGCACAGCAGTGCCTATACTTTCTTCAAAGCTTGCATAGGTTCGGCGTGTGATCTAAAGCTTCAATAAGCTTCTATAGGTGCACGGTGGAGAGTATCCTGACTGGCTACGTCATGCCCTGGTATGGAAACACCAATGACCCATGACATCATCCTTGATGAAGATGGCAGAGCTTGTTATCAAAATGTCAGTTAAAATCAATAATTGTACCCAGTTGGAAGCCCGAGAAGAGTTTATCCACCAATGACCAAGAATGTAAAAGCCGATAAAAAGCGGTGGATACAGCCCAATCCATCACAGGAAAAGCCCTCCCCACCATTGAACACATCTACAAGGTTCAGGAGCTCTTCATCCTGAACTCGCACGGATAACTTCAATCATCTCAACAAGGAACTGATTCCACAACCTATGGATTCACTTTATTATTTGATTTTTGTTTGTACTTGCAGTTTGTTTTCCTTTGCACATTAGTTGTTTGTCAGTCTTTGTGTGCAGTTTTTCATTGATTCTATTGTGGCTGAGGGATTGGAGCAGGGGGCAGGGATTCAAGTTTTTGGATCATTGGGACCTCTTTTGGCGCAGGCGTGACCTGTACAAAAAGGACGGGTTACACTTGAATCCTAGGGGGACCAATATCCTGGCAGGGAGATTAGCGGGGGCTACTGAGGTGACTTTAAACGAGAATGGTTGGGGGGTGGGAATCAAATTAAAGAGGCTAGGCGTGAGGAGGTTAGTTCACAACAGGGGGATGGGAACCAGTGCAGAGAGACAGAGGGGTGTAAAGTGAGGGTAGAAGCAAAAAGTACTAAGGAGAAAAGTAAAAGTGGCAGGCCGACAAATCCAGGGCAAGCATTAAAAAGGGCCACTTTTCAACATAATTGTATAAGGGCTAAGAGAGTTGTAAAAGAGCGCCTGAAGGCTTTGTGTGTCAATGCGAGGAGCATTCGTAATAACGTGGATGAATTGAAAGTGCAGATTGTTATTAATGATTATGATATAGTTGGGATCACAGAGACATGGCTCCAGGGTGACCAGGGATGGGAGCTCAACGTTCAGGGATATTCAATATTCAGGAGGGATAGACATGAAGGAAGGGGAGGTGGGGTGGCGTTGCTGGTTAAAAAAGAGATTAACGCAATAGAAAGGAAGGACATAAGCCGGGAAGATGTGGAATCGATATGGGTAGAGCTGCGTAACACTAAGGGGCAGAAGACGCTGGTGGGAGTTGTGTACAGGCCACCTAACAGTAGTAGTGAGGTCGGAGATGGTATTAAACAGGAAATTAGAAATGTGTGCAAGAAAGGAACAGCAGTTATAATGGGTGACTTCAATCTACATGTAGATTGGGTGAACCAAATTGGTAAAGGTGCTGAGGAAGAGGATTTCTTGGAATGTATGCAGGATGGTTTTTTGAACCAACATGTCGAGGAACCAACTAGAGAGCAGGTTATTCTGGATTGGGTTTTGAGCAATGAGGAAGGGTTAATTAGCGATCTTGTCGTGAGAGGCCCCTTGGGTAAGAGTGACCATAATATGGTGGAATTCTTCATTAAGATGGAGAGTGACATAGTTAATTCAGAAACAAAGGTTCTGAACTTAAAGAGGGGTAACTTTGAAGGTATGAGACGTGAATTAGCTAAGTTAGACTGGCAAATGACACTTAGAGGATTGACGGTGGATATGCAATGGCAAGCATTTAAAGGTTGCATGGATGAACTACAACAATTGTTCATCCCAGTTTGGCAAAAGAATAAATCAAGGAAGATAGTGCACCCGTGGCTGACAAGAGAAATTAGGGATAGTATCAATTCCAAAGAAGAAGCATACAAATTAGCCAGAGAAAGTGGCTCACCTGAGGACTGGGAGAAATTCAGAGTTCAGCAGAGGAGGACAAAGGGCTTAATTAGGAAGGGGAAAAAAGATTATGAGAGAAAACTGGCAGGGAACATAAAAACGGACTGTAAAAGCTTTTATAGATATGTAAAAAGGAAAAGACTGGTAAAGACAAATGTAGGTCCCCTGCAGACAGAAACAGGTGAATTGATTATGGGGAGCAAGGACATGGCAGACCAATTGAATAATTACTTTGGTTCTGTCTTCACTAAGGAGGACATAAATAATCTTCCAGAAATAGTAGGGGACAGAGGGTCCAGTGAGATGGAGGAACTGAGCGAAATACATGTTAGTAGGGAAGTGGTGTTAGGTAAATTGAAGGGATTGAAGGCAGATAAATCCCCAGGGCCAGATGGTCTGCATCCTAGAGTGCTTAAGGAAGTAGCCCAAGAAATAGTGGATGCATTAGTGATAATTTTTCAAAACTCGTTAGATTCTGGACTAGTTCCTGAGGATTGGAGGGTGGCTAATGTAACCCCACTTTTTAAAAAAGGAGGGAGAGAGAAACCGGGGAATTATAGACCGGTTAGCCTAACATCAGTGGTGGGGAAACTGCTGGAGTCAGTTATCAAGGATGTGATAATAGCACATTTGGAAAGCGGTGAAATCATCGGACAAAGTCAGCATGAATTTGTGAAAGGAAAATCATGTCTGACGAATCTCATAGAATTTTTTGAGGATGTAACTAGTAGAGTGGATAGGGGAGAACCAGTGGATGTGGTATATTTGGATTTTCAAAAGGCTTTTGACAAGGTCCCACACAGGAGATTAGTGTGCAAACTTAAAGCACACGGTATTGGGGGTAAGCTATTGGTGTGGGTGGAGAATTGGTTAGCAGACAGGAAGAAAAGAGTGGGAATAAACGGGACCTTTTCAGAATGGCAGGCGGTGACTAGTGGGGTACCGCAAGGCTCAGTGCTGGGACCCCAGTTGTTTACAATATATATTAATGACTTGGATGAGGGAATTGAATGCAGCATCTCCAAATTTGCAGATGACACGAAGCTGGGTGGCAGTGTTAGCTGTGAGGAGGATGCTAAGAGGATGCAGGGTGACTTGGATAGGTTGGGTGAGTGGGCAAATTCATGGCAGATGCAATTTAATGTGGATAAATGTGAAGTTATCCACTTTGGTGGCAAAAATAGGAAAACAGATTATTATCTGAATGGTGGCCGATTAGGAAAAGGGGAGGTGCAACGAGACCTGGGTGTCATTATACACCAGTCATTGAAAGTGGGCATGCAGGTACAGCAGGCGGTGAAAAAGGCGAATGGTATGCTGGCATTTATAGCGAGAGGATTCGAGTACAGGAGCAGGGAGGTACTACTGCAGTTGTACAAGGCCTTGGTGAGACCACACCTGGAGTATTGTGTGCAGTTTTGGTCCCCTAATCTGAGGAAAGACATCTTTGCCATAGAGGGAGTACAAAGAAGGTTCACCAGATTGATTCCTGGGATGGCAGGACTTTCATATGAAGAAAGACTGGATGAACTGGGCTTGTACTCGTTGGAATTTAGAAGATTGAGGGGGGATCTGATTGAAACGTATAAGATCCTAAAGGGATTGGACAGGCTAGATGCAGGAAGATTGTTCCCGATGTTGGGGAAGTCCAGAACGAGGGGTCACAGTTTGAGGATAAAGGGGAAGCCTTTTAGGACCGAGATTAGGAAAAACTTCTTCACACAGAGAGTGGTGAATCTGTGGAATTCTCTGCCACAGGAAACAGTTGAGGCCAGTTCATTGGCTATATTTAAGAGGGAGTTAGATATGGCCCTTGTGGCTACAGGGGATCAGGGGGTATGGAGGGAAGGCTGGGGCGGGGTTCTGAGTTGGATGATCAGCCATGATCATAATAAATGGCGGTGCAGGCTCAAAGGGCCGAATGGCCTACTCCTGCACCTATTTTCTATGTTTCTATGTTTCTATTGTATTTCTTTGTTCTATTGTGAATGCCCACAAGGAAATGAATCTCAGGGTTGTATATGGAGACATATATGTATTTTGATAATAAATTTATTTTGAACTTTGATTTACAGAACTCGAGGCCTCAGCCGCTGAAACATGCTGGAAAGATTACAATCAAGATTGTGTAAGAGGACAGACTTGGTGTGGTGTAAATATCACTAAGAACCACAGATCTGGAGGTGTTTGCATTGGAGGCTGAGATAATGGCTTCAGTCTTCCCAATATTTAGAGGAAATTTCTGTTTATCCTGTACTAGATCTCATTCCAAAAGCTTGCACGTAAAAGAAGGGTTCAGAAAGATGGTGGTGGGGTGGGAGGCAGAAGTGAGCATGTTCAGAACATGTGGTACCTAGCCCATTTAGCACCTAGAAATAGCGCGCGGGTTGGGGAAAGATGCTTGGGATTACCAGAGATGCCAACGTAGGAATGGAAAGAGATGCCTCTATAGATAGTTCTCAGGTTACAATGGAATGCATCAGAATCCGGTTGGCAGGTGAATTAGTTATTGTAACTTGTCCTGTGATGAGGCTAGGGTTAAATCAGGGGTTGCTGGGTGGCGTGGCTCAAAGGGTCTATTCTGCACTGTATCTCTAAATAAATCAATAAAAACTTTTAAAAAGGAACCAGGAAAGTTTCATCATATCCAGCTGGATAACAGTAGCAAAAGTTTTGAGGGGGATTGGGACAGGATGTTGTGGACAATAATGTCAAAAACTACAGATGGCTTGAGAAGAACAAAGGAATAGTGCAAAGTGAATTTACAGAAAAGGCTGCTTTAAGCATTGAATTGCCCAGGACACATTATTGGCAACAATGCTGAATATAAAGATTATACTGTCAACTCTTTATGCCAGTTTGCCCACTAAGTGAAACACATCAAATTGATTCCTGGTTTCTGGAGTCAGAGACAGACTGCACTTTGCATTGATCTTTGGCAAAGATTTTCCTAAAGCTTCACCCCAACATTGAGAGAGTCAAATGTCAGGTGCAGAGCATATTGTATACAACCATTCACGGATCAGATAAACATATATTTGTACAGTGCAAGTTTAACAGCATGGCAGTTAAGTCACTGGACCAGAATCTAGAAACCTGGACTGTTAGTCTGGAGTTCAAATCTCACCTCAGCATATGGGCAACTTAAATTCAAGTAATTCAGTTTGGAATAATGGTGACCATGAAATTACTTGGTCATAAAAAACATTGATTCATCAACGTCCAATAGGAAATCTGACTCATATCAGAACCCATCAACATGGGGTCCCTCAGGCTGGTCGAGCCAACATCCAGATCATGTGAATGAAAAAGTGCTTCAATCACACAAGACGGTATTTCTGACTTTGATAACAGCAATTGGTACTGCAGCAGGGGTGAGAAAACTGACGGGAGGGTTTCAAAAATTTACTCACTGGTATGTTTTGTAGGAAACAATTACTACACTTTTATCTGTGCTAGTGTGATTTTATTTCAATCTCATTGCGGCAAGTCTATCACAGTCAAAATGTATGGAGGAAGGACACAGGTTTCTGAACTCTGTCTAATGTTACAAAATTCTACCTTATTGCCCTCCTTCCCTTCTCCCCTACAGTATACTTCAGTCAGTAGGGTACAAATGGCTAACACCCCGATACTGGGCTGGGATTCAAACTCACATCTCTAAATTGGCAGTCTTGACTTTGAGATGTTGGTCCAGCATCTCAACCATTATGCCACTGCACCCATTGAATGGCTGAAACAGGCAATTCCAGTGATTCACAGTCATCATATTGAATGACTTGAATTTTAGTTGTCCGTACATTGATGTGGGACTCAAATTCACATCTCAAGGATTCCAAATATAGGGGGTACCATGCTGCTACACCCATAGGTGGTAATGGAACAATTGTGCATGCTGACAGTTCAAAATTACAAGTAGATGATCCAACTTAGTATCCTCCCTTGGATCTCAAATACCACAGCCTTTGCTCACTTCAGTTCATTCCACATAAAGTCAAGGAAATGGCTGAAAGCACTGAATACAGGAAAGACTATGGACAACAATAAACCAGCTGAGGACTTGTGATCCAGAACTCGCTGTATCTCAAACCAAGCTGCCTCAGAACAGTAACAATACTGGCATTACCCAATACAGTGAAAAATTACCCAGGCATGTTCCCTCCACAAAAAAAATTAAGACAAGTCTAACCTGTCTCAAGACTGCCCAATTATTCTATTCTCAAAAAGAAGGAAGGTGTCGTCAACAGGGCTATCTAGCCACTCATCAATGCTCAGCTTGCTTATCAAAAGGACTTTTTGGCTGTGGACCTCATTACAACCTGGGTCAAAACATGGATAAAATTTTCTGAGGCAGCATGGCATCAAAGAGTCCAATATACAGCATCTGCACAGACACTTCCAAAGGCTAAACAAACATCATTCAGCAAGCCAATCACCAGGTTGGAGATAGTTTGGGGATGTCATCTCCTTGAGACACCCTCCAGCCACATAACAAAGTGCACAGGAAGTAGCTGCTCTCTCCAGTTATTCGCAGACATTGAAGTTCTCTTCAGGTGCAGCCCAGATCTGTTGTGTCTTGCACAATATCGCCGGGACCAGCAGTGACCATTTCAGCCTCTGGCCCTCTACTGCCCATTTCAGGAGGGTCAGACTGAACTGATGGTCCACATTGCCCTTCATGTGCCTGGAACACTCAAAGGGAAATACACAGTCTCGACCGAAGTCCGCTTTTGAGACTTTAGGTGCATGGGAAACGACTATTTGCACAGAGGCTGTAGTAGAGTATAGATTGAGATGTGTCAGCATTCAGAGCACAGGGCCAGGGATAGGCAAAGGAAGGTAGGGCCATCATTGGTGGTTTGGCATCATGTTGAGGAAGGGGGTCCCTCCAACAATGATTAAGTGAGTTTACCATGAAGTAATTGGAGGTTTAGGATCATCAAGGGGCTGCTGGATGATTGAGGCCTTGAAAGATGCAGTAGTGGGAGCAAGAGTATTGTTAGGAAAAGAGCTAATACACAAAGAGATGGACTGGAAGGATGCATCTCAGAGAATGACCAACAAGGTTGCTCCTTAAATTCTGTGGCAATGTGTCAGAAAGGATGCTGCACTGGAGATGGCATGATTTGATGTACGCATACATAACTCACACCAAGTAGTGAGTCCTGACGAAGGGTCTCGGCCTGAAACGTCGACTGCGCCTCTTCCTATAGATGCTGCTTGGCCTGCTGCGTTCACCAGCAACTTTGATGTATGTTGCTTGAATTTCCAGCATCTGCAGAATTCCTGTTGTTTGCGTTTAACTTCTTATACAGAATTTGCTTCTCAGTTACAAATATTGACCATTTGGTAAATTGTGTATGTTTGAATTCCTTACTTACAAGATCAATCACCATTCACAATAGGGGTATTAAAAGTCAATTGAAACTATAAGTTGACAACCAATGACACGGTAAAGTTAGTAAAACAAGTGTCCCTTAGTTATTGAGTTGTTCCTATCTTGTCTATCTTCAGCACCCTCTGCTGTGTAAGGGGACTCTATGTTCTTCAAGGGACTTTCTAGAAAAGGTCTTATTTCAGAGGCCCCACTTATCTAGTTGAACACACACTGTCACAGTCACCCACACCTATCTAGTCTGTAGTGACTAGGGGTGGCTCCAGCGGTCTCACTCCAAAGGTCTCCCTTATCTCGATTGACTACACACTGCCTCAGACATATTCGTCTGGATGTTGTTGCCTTTAATATTTGCCTTACTGCAACTCTCACAACTTTCAATCAGCATAATATTTTACTTACAGATTAAAAATGCATCTTCAATCACATTATGTTTAGGAAGGGAGGCGGTGTACATGGTCCTCTTTATACCAATGGTGCTGAGGTTGAGAGGAATCCTAGGAGTGAACATCACCTGTAACGTGCCCTGATCCAACATGTAGATGCCAAGGCATTCAAAGCACACCTGTGATTCTACTTCCTCAGAAGGCTAAAGAAAATTAACAAGCCCCATTTGACTCTCAACATTTTTTATCTAATCACCAAAGAAAACATCCTAAAAAGATGCATCATTGCTTGGTATAGCAACTGCTCTGCCCAAAATTGCAGGAAAATACACAGCTTAGCACATTATAGAAACCAGTCTTCCATTATAAACACTGTCTATACCTTGCTGACTTGGTAAGCAGCAACATAATCAAAGACCCCACCTATTCTGGACGTTCTCTCTTCTCCCTTCTCCAATCGGGCAGAAGATACAGAAGTCTGAAAACACATCCCACCAGACTCAATGACAGCTTCTATCTTGCTGTTTGAATACTATTGAATGGTTTCCTGGTACAATAAAACCTACAGTCTGCCTGCACTGCATTTTCTCTGCAACTGTGGCACTCGGTTGTGTATTTTGTTATTGTTTAACTGTGTATTACCTCAATGTGTTATAATGAAATGATCTGTTGCAAAATATTTCACTATACCTTGGTACATATGATAATAATAAACTGATTTACCAATTTACATAAATAGCACACAGTGGTTGGATTTCTCAGTGTTAGGGCTTGTACTAGAGCAGGGCACTCACACAGGATTGACACCCACAAAATATTGCAAGTCCTGGATAGAGTAGACATGGAGAAGATGTTTCCAATAGTGAGAGAGTGTAGAAGTAAAGGGCACAGCCTCAGAATAAAAGGATGTCGATTTAGGATAGAGATGAATAGAAATTTAAAAGTTTGAGAGAACCATGGTTTTCAAGGGATATTGGAAACTTGGTTCGGAAAAAGAGAGGGATCTTCAATAAATATAGGCAGCTTGGAGTAAATGAGGTACTCGAGGAATATAAAGAATGTTAAAAGAATCTTAAGAAAGAAATTAGAAAAGCTAAAAGAAGATACGAGGCTGCTTTGGCAAGTAAGGTGAAAATAAATCCAAAGGGTTTCTACAGTCATGTTAGTGGCAAAAGGATAGTGAGGGATAAAATTGGTCCCTTGGAGAATCAGAGTGGACGGCTATGTACGGAGCCAAAAGAGATGGGGCAGATTTTGAACAATTTCTTTTCTTCAGTATTCACTAAGGAGAAGGGTATTGAATTGTGTAAGGTAAAGGAAACAAGTAGGATAGTTATGGAAAGTATGACGATTAAAGAAGAGGAAGTACTGGCACTTTTAAGGAATATAAAAGTGGATAAGTCTCCGGGTCCAGACAAGATATTCCCTTGGACCTTGAGGGAAGTTAGTGTAGAAATAGCAGGAGCTCTGACAGAAATATTTCAAATGTCATTAGAAACGGATGGTGCCGGAGGATTGGCATATTGCTCATGTTGTTCCATTGTTTAAAAAGGGTTCTAAGAGTAAACCTGGCAATTATCAGCCTGTGAGTTTGATGTCAGTGGTAGGTAAATTGATAGAAAGTATTCTTAGAGATGGTATATATAATTATCTGGATAGACAGAGTCTGATTAGGAGCAGTCAACATGGATTTGTGCGTGGAAGGTCATGTTTGACAAATCTTATTGAAATTTTTGTTGAGGTTACTAGGAAAGTTGATGAGGGTAAAGCGGTGGATGTTGTCTATATGGACTTCAGTAAGGCCTTTGACAAGGAAGATTTGTTAGGAAGGTTCAATCGTTAGGCATTAATATGGAAGTAGTAAAATGGATTCAGCAGTGGCTAGATGGGAGACGCCAGAGAGTAGTGGTAGATAACTGTGTGTCAGATTGGAGGATGGTGTGTAGCGGTGTGCCTCAGAGATCTGTACTGGGTCCAATGTTGTTTGTCATATATATTAATGATCTGGATGATGGGGTGGTAAATTGGATTAGTAAGTATGCAGGTGATACTAAGATAGGTGGCGTTGTGGATGTTGAGGAAAGTTTTCAAAGCTTGCAGGGAGATTTAGGACAGTTAAAAGAGTGGGCTGAAAGATGGCAGATGGAGTTTAATGCTGAAAAATGTGAGGTGCTACACTTTGGTAGGACTAATCAAAATAGGACATACATGGTAAATGGTAGGGCATTGAAGAATGCTGTAGAACAGAGGGATCTAGGAATAATGGCGCATAGTTCCCTGAAGGTGGAATCTCATGTGGATAGGGTGGTGAAAGAAAGCTTTTGGTATGCTGGCCTTTATTAATCAGAGCATTGAGTATAGGAGTTGGGATGTAATGTTGAAATTGTATAGGGCATTGGTAAGGCCAAATTTGGAGTATTGTGTACAGTTCAGGTCACCGAATTATAGGAAAGATGTCAATAAAATTGAGAGAGTACAGAGGGGGTTTACTAAAATGTTGCCCAGGTTTCATCTCCTAAGTTACAGAGAAAGATTGAACAAGTTAGGTCTTTATTCTTTGGAGCGTAGAAGGTTGAGGGGAGACTTGATAGAGGTGTTTAAAATTATGAGGGGGATTGATAGAGTTGACGTGGATAGGCTTTTTCCATTGAGAGTGGGGGAGATTCAAACAAGAGGACATGAGTTGAGAGTTAAAGGGCAAAAGTTTCGGGGTAACATGAGGGGGAACTTCTTTAATCAGAGAGTGGTAGCTGTGTGGAACGAGCTTCCAGCAGAAGTGGTTGAGGCAGGTTCGATGTTGTCGTTTAAGGTTAAATTGGATAGATATATGGACAGAAAAGGAATGGAGGGTTATGGGCTGAGTGCAGGTCGGTGGGACTAGGTGAGAGTGAGAGTTTGGCATGGACTAGAAGGGCCGAGATGGCCTGTTTCCATGCTGTAATTGTTATATGGTTATATGGTTATAAATTTCTTTATCCAGAGAAGGCTGAGGAGGCCAGGTCATTAGGTATATTTAACGCAAAGGTTCTTGTTTAGTAAGGGTGTCAGAGGCTATAGACAGAAGTCAGGAGAATGGGGTTGAGAGGGAATAATAAATCAGCCATGATTGAATGGTGGAACAGACTCAGTGGACTAAATGTCCTAAATTTGCACATAAGCCTTATGGTCTTATGGTCACTCTTACTCAACTGGAAGGATGAATATCTGGGGTTTGCCGTGTTCTATGTTTGTTGTGAACACAGAAAGGCAGAAGATCCAAGGTTTTACTAACTGGACCTTTCTTGCACATCTCACAAGAGGGTTTTTAGAGATACTACTTCCTGCCTTCTCTTGGTCTTAGGAAGGAAAACAAAATCATACAGTCATTGTATCATCGAACAATACAGCATGGATACAGGGCCTTTGGCCTAACAAGTTCATGTTGACTATGGTACTTTGCCAGCTGGTCTCAATTTCCTAGTTTTGGCCCCATATCCCTCTAACCACCCCCACCCCCCCATGTACCTATTCAAGAGCTTCTTGAATGATACTATTGCACCTGCCTCAACCACTTCCTGTGGCAAATCATTCCATATACTCACCACCTTCTGTGTGAAAAAGTTGCCCCTTGGGTCCCTTTTAAATATTGCCCCCTCTATGCCCCTTAGTTTTGGACTCTCCTACTTTGGGGAAAAGACTGCTACCATCCACCATATCTATATGCCTCTCATTATTTTATAAACCTCTTCAGGAAAAATTAAATAAAAATAATAAATAACCAGCTGGTGATCAGCAAGAAAACAAGGATATTCTAAGAGGCGGAAGATTGTGTGGGTGATAGATAAGTCTGCAGCTGTAATTATATAGAGGATAATATTTGCACTATAAACAAGGGCAAAGTACAACTGCAATAATATTTCTGCTGCCGCCTGTCTCTGATTGTTTATTATCCTGATCTGGCTGTTCGTTCTTTGCCGATAAAGTACCTTTTTGAATGGCCTCCTTTTGGGTCTTGTTATAAATTCTGCAGGAAGCCAAAAGCTGAACGACGAGTTCACTTGTGTGTGCTAGAAACTGCCTTTGGTTCCATCACTTTGACCTCATCGCTATGGTAACCAGGCTGCAGCCAGCACATCTCATCGCTGGAGAAATGCAATAGCAGCTCATCTCAGGTTTATTTCCTCTCAGTTACTGGTGCAAATATACTGAGCGTTCTCCTTTTCAACTCAACCAGCTCCATAGCAACACCCAGAAGAAAGATTCCTGCTCTCATTTCGTGCAGAGATCAACATGGAGAGCTCCAGCTTGGGATTTATTTCCTCTGGTAAAAAAAATTGTGCTGATGTGGAGAAATATCTTGGCAACCAATGACATTGAAAATAAAGCAAGAAACTATTGTAGGGATGGAGCAGGGGGCGGGGAAACGGGGAAGGAATTAGTGTTATGCATCAAACCACCAAATATTTGTAAATCTCAGCTTGAAGAAAAATCTTTCCTTTGCTTCACATTTTTTTAGTGTCTATTTTTATTGCCTGTTTCTAGGGGCTGGTTTCCCCTCCTTCATTCTTTGAAGCTCAAATTCTCAGAAAGAAAGAAAAGCGCAGACTTCTTTGTCTTGCAAACAATGCATATCATGTTGCCTGATCAATTTTTCAAATGATGGCTTCATTACATTGTGTTTCTACCCCCAGTCAAGAGGATCAGATGGAGGGACAAGGGATCACAATGCTTGCAACTCAAGATCTTGTCTGGAAGTAATTTTAGTTGAGAATTTCACAGCATTGCTGAGGTTCATTGATTTTTTTGTGATTTTCACAACATTTAGAACATTGCTCACAATCTTATTGGTCAACGCTTTACGCCAAAGCGGGTGTTGTTACACACCAAGCAGCAGTAGCATTCTCACATCAGAGAAAGAAGGTCAGAGGGGTGTGTTCCATTCCTGGAGCAGTGCACAAAATCCAGGCTGATGCCTGAATACACAGGGTTCTATCTTTTGAAAAGAAATGTTAAATAAAATACTGAAACAAAAAAATTATCCCCTAAAAACTGCGGGGTGTTCTGGCCAACATTCATCCTTTCACTGACCACAAAAGCTGGTCGCTATGACATTGGCGTCTGTGGGATTTTGCTGTTTGTAAATGACTATCATGCTTTCTAAATTAGAATGCTGACTACACTTCAGAAATATTGTACTGACTAAAGTATTTTGGAACATTAAGGTTATCATAAGTGCCCAAACATGCATTTTTTCCTTCCTACAAAGTGTTCAATGAAAACGTTGCAGTTTCCCTCTTTTTAAAGATGGTACAAACATCAACTCCTCTGTGAGGACCACAACCTTGTCATAGGGTTTGGAGGCTTGCATGCCTCAGTGACCCAGAGAGCTATGTTGGCTGGAGTCAGGGCCTTGTGGCTTTGGCTCTTGGTAGGGTCACCCATGGCAAACAGGTCAAAGGGTAGAGGCCAGAATAAAACTGGTCCTCTGGCCCTCCAGGTTCGCAAGTTCAGCTCAGGGCTAGCAACTATGACTAGTAAAACAAAATTGTTATGGAAACAGCAATAAAGAATCATTCTATACCTGTGTGCGACAGTATGGACAGTTAGAGATGGAGGACCTTCATTGCTGCCCTAAATGCCAGTGGTGTAACAGGCAGTAAATAAGTAAAAATCAACTAATTTCATTGAAGTGTTCAGAATTCTTTCGCGGTTTGATGAGGTAGATCTGGAGCCAGTGTTTCCCCATCTAGTAAGTCAGGAACTAATGGTTACATTCTCAAAGCAAGGGGTCTGTCATTCAGAGAGAGAAGAAATTTCTTCTCCCACAGTGTCGTGAGCTTTTCCCTGTCCAGGAGGTGGGTGGTGGTCCAGTGGTAGAATTCATTTAGGATGGAGATTCACTCATTTTTTTGCTATGTAAGCGGAATAGAGGGATACAGGGTCATTGCCAGAAAGTGACACTGGGCTAAAAGATTATACATGTTATTGAATGGTGAAGAAGGTGCTGGGGTTAAATGGCTTACACTTGCTATAGTTCCTTATGCTTTTATCCTTTATAATTAAATATTGAAAGTGGTTTATAGGTTAGGACAAAATAACAATATGTGACCCTCTGAAGCTCTTGGATGAAATTACACAAAAGGATTTGCAACAAAACTTAAGCCATAAGTCAAAGGAACAGAATTAGTCCATTCACTCCCATTTTCCTGCCTTTGACGCCTTTATTAATTAAGAACTCATCAAACAACACTTTAAGTATACTCAATGACTTGGCCTCCACAGCTGTCTGTGACAATGATTCACCACCTCTGGCTAAAGAAGTTCCTCATTTCTGTTCTAAAGGGATGTCCTTATATTCTACGGCTGTGACTGCTAGTCCTAGACTCCACCTCCCCCCCACCCCACTACAGGAAACATCCTCTCCACATCCACTCTCTCGAGGCCTTTCAATATTTGATAGGTTTCAATGAGGTCCCCCCTCATTCTTCTAAACTCCAGCGAGTACAGGCCCAGAGCCATCAAACACTCCTCATACCCTTTCATTCCCAGGACGATCAGCCTTATGGGATGAGAGGAAGATAAAATGTCAGGCAGTAAATTATTGTGTCTTCAGCACAGCAACTGGTTATAGCTGCAGTGGCAGCAACATGAGAATGGCATCACCTCACCCCTACACACACACACACACACACCTTCCTGCCCAGGGCAATGCAGGGACACTTTTCGCACGATAAGATAGCTGTAGCTCCCCATTGCCCTGTCACTCACTGTGCCTGTGTCAGGTCCACACCGCATGGTCCCAGATGCAGTCTTCCACCGGAAGGCCAACTCCCAGCACTCAGTGCAAGTGGTCACTCCCAGGTCCACTCACTGTCAATGCTAGCTTGTTTCTGAATATTCAAAATCACCCACAACCTATTAAAATGGGAAGTAAATGACAAGATTAAAAATCCAAGGAAACGCAGTTAAAATATTTTAAAAGGTTAAATGTCTGTCTGTGGTGGCCAGTGCTATCATGTTTGCTGTTGTGTGCTGGGGCAGCAGGCTGAGGGCGGCAGACACCAACAGAATCAACAAACTCATTCGTAAGGCCAGTGATGTTGTGGGGATGGAACTGGACTCTCTCACGGTGGTGTCTGAAAAGAGGATGCTGTCCAAGTTGCATGCCATCTTGGTCAATGTCTCCCATCCACTACATAATGTACTGGGTGGGCACGGGAGTACATTCAGCCAGAGACTCATTCCTCTGAGATGCAGCACAGAGCGTCATAGGAAGTCATTCCTGCCTGTGGCCATCAAACTTTACAACTCCTCCCTTGGGGGGGTCAGACACCCTGAGCCAATAGGCTGGTCCTGGACTTATTTCCTGGCATAATTTACATATTACTATTTAACTATTTATGGTTTTATTACTATTTAATTATTTGTGGTGCAACTGTAAGAAAAACCAATTTCCCCAAGGATCAATAAAGTATGACTATGACTATAAAAAGCCTTACTTGCATTTTTCACTTAATTTTCTTCCCATTCCCACTGCACTTCCCATTTAATCAGGCTTGGGTGCAGCAGATGTATTTAGTTGGAAGTTTACACAGCCATACTGGGCTCCCTTTATGCAATGCCTTGAGGCTTTTGCAAAGGCAAATAACAGAGGCAGAACTGTCAACAGAGCAGCCCACACTGAAAGTAATAAACTCAAACCAACAGCTGTGTTTTATACAGCAATATATAAAAAATTATACCACAGTGTATGCTCAGTTCTTAAAGGTACACTTATAAACTAGAGAGCATGTCTTATGAGGAGAGGTAGATCCAGCTAGGGCTCTTCTCTTCGGAGCAAAGTAGAATGAGAGGTGACTTGATAGAGCTGTATAAGATTTTTAAAAAAAGGCATAAATAGAGTGGACAGCCAGCAAGAAATGGCTGTTAACAGAAGGCATCATTTTAAGGTGATTGGAGAAAAGTATAGGCTGGATGCCAGAGGCAGGTTTTATTACACAGAGAGTGGCACGTACATGGAATGCAATGCTAGGGCTGGTGGTAGAAACAGATATATTCAGGAGATTTAAGAAACAGATAGGCACATGAATGAAAGAAAAAATGGATAGCTGTGTGGGATGGAAGCATTAGATTGCTCTTGGAATAGGTGAAAAGGTCAGCACAACATCATGGGCTGAAGGGCCTGTACTCTGCTGTACTGTTCTATGTTCTATATACCACACCACATCCCTTTGTTTAAAAGAAACAATCAATCTACGAAATGCATCTCTCCCCTCTCCCCGTTACTCTGCTGACGTTTAGAGCAGCAGTGAAGGTCCTCCATCTCTGGCGGTGTTCAAGGCTTCCTGCATCATGTCAGTAGTTTCCTCTCGGTTTTCACTACTGTCAATCATGTAAATCCCAGGTGTGGACTCAGGAGTAACATCGCACTCAAATCTAGAAGGATTCTTCATTGCTGTTTCCATAAAAATTTTGTTTTACCAGTCAGGGTAGTTAGCCCTGGCCTGAACTCCTGAATCTGAAGGGCCGGTGGACCACTTAGTCTGGCCTCTGCCCTTTGACCTGCCTGGCATGGGTGACCCTACCAACAGCCAAAGCATAAAGCCCTGACTCCAGCCAACATAGCTCTCTGGATTATTGAAGCAAGCAAACATCCAAACCCTACAACAAGGTTGTGGTCCTCTTGGAGGTCATCTGTATCTGTTAACTACTTGTATCTACTTACAGATGAAAATTCAACCACTTATTCATTCACCTGATCTCTCGGGCTCTCCTTCACTGAACTCTTCACAGTGAGCAAGCTGGCATCTCTACAACATCCACTCCAGATGATGTTAATTCCAGTGGATCTCTCAGGTCTCAATCATCATTGTATATAATTCTCTTCATAACTGAATGATATACTTATTACTCTTCTTATCACCTGTATATATTAAACACCCAGCTAAAACGTAACAGAAGGTAATAACTCTTAACTGTTTACAGAACTTAAAATTGTATTTTGCAAAAGTGCTTTGTAAAATGGTTTGTTGGTCCTCCCAAGGTCATGAATGACGTAGTTTTTTTTCACTTTCACTTGATCACCTGTGCCACAGACTTGGGAAATGAGATGACAGGTCAGATAATATTGTCTTAGTTTACAACTTCTCTCATTTTATTTGACAACTCTAATGTGAAGGTTTACTGCATTACAAGTTACTACATGAATGCAAGTCATTGTTATTTGGTACCAATAACACTAATGTCATAAAATTGGTCCAATAGTGCATGCAATTTCCAGATAAAAGCTATTTTGGGAATCACAGATTGTACCAGCCAGTGATCGTAGAGAAAATGGTCCTGACGCTTTCAGTCATGATGCCCCTTATCAGATCTGACAATTTCCCCAGTGTCAGACACCCATCTAATAATGCCACTAGTCCACAGAGACTATTTCTACAATTACTGAGAGATATTACACTCTAAATGGTGTGACCTGCCATCCACATTTACAATGTAACTCAAAGAAATACCTTTCTCACTCCCAGCAGATCGAGAAGACGCAAATTAAAGAGATTCCAATACTCCATCGATATACTGATCTCTCAATCTGCCAACCTCATTTTTTACTTCAAGTAACATCACTGAGTTTACCATTGCTAATCACAGATGTAATGCACAGCAGAGATATACAAGAACACAAGACAGGAGCAGGATTGCACTAATCAGCCCCAGGAGCCTGCTCCATCATTCAAAAAACACCTTCACTCAGAGGGTGGTGCAAGTGTGGAACGAGCTGCCAGTGGAAGTGGTAGATGCGAGTTCATTTGTAATATTTAAGAGAAGTTTGGATAGGTGCATGGATGGGAGGGGTTTGGAGGGATATGGTCCAGGTGCAGTTAGATGGGATTGGACAGAAGATTGGGTCAGCATGGACTAGATAGGCCAAAGGGCATCTTTGTGCGTTTGTAGTGCTCCATGACTCTAATAAGATTGTGGCTGATCCAATTTTGGCCTCAGCACCACTTTCCCACTCTTTTCTCATACTCCTTGACTCATTTGTAGCTCTCCAAATCAAGTTCAATAACTCTTCCTCCACTATTCTCTGGGGAAGAAAATTCCAAAGGTCTACAACCCTTATTAGATGCTCACGTAGGACTCTGATCTGTGCCAATGTTTGCAGAGTTGGCAGGCAGTGATCAAATATACTGAAGTCACCTTCACCACTCCCCCATGTTTCCCTCACCTCAAAGCCTTTTCCATTCCTTGGAGGAAGGTTCTGCAAGGCTTCAATTCACTCTCATACTTCATATGGCAAAATCTACCACCTGACAGCTGCTGTTAGGAACCCAACAAGACTAGACTTACCATAATTTTCAAGGTGAAAATGCACTTATGATATATTTTTGTAAGTCAGACAATTTCATTATTTTTTGGGATGTTGATGCAACATGTAGCAGCAACTTAGTGCATCAAGAAAGGTGAATTCTAACATTAAGCGGGAAATGCTTCATCCAAAGCTTCTTAAACTCAGTAGATCTCCTCAATTATTCATCCCTCGGACTCTGTTCTACTCATCTTGTTTTTATAACCTTTACATCTTTCCGTACCGTAAGCCTCCCTGATGTTTTTCTTCTCTGTAATTAGACATGTTAATACATGACCAGGAGCACACACATTACCTGTGCAGTGAGTGAGCTGAAAGGTCACAATGATTGGCTCAGCTTCTACAGTAAACCTCAGATGCACAATTCCAATATTTTCTCTGAACCCAGGTTGGGGAGGAGGAAGGACGGAGTGATGTAAAGACAGCTACAGGCCGATCGGATCCACACAGTGGCCGGGGCACTTCAGTCTGAAAATAAGGATGGGCCAGGGACCAACATTTATGTTGCTCAGTGGGTGTGGAGGATCCAGAGAATTAATAAATGAAAATCAGATGAATCTGTGCATCAGAGCAGGTGCAACAGAGATGGAGAAACTGAGAGAATGGAGTGGTCCTTACAGGAGACAGCCCAGGAGGGTTCAGTACTGAGTGGTGTGCAAGTAATTTCGTAACTATTCCATGCCAGTGCAGTGCTGGGAGGACCAGGTTTGCTGAGCCTGCTTGATGATTGCTCCCGGGACAGTGTTATTCCAATTCTGAAGTAATGTGGCAAAGAGAGTCATATTATCCCATGAATCCTAACACAAAGATCACATCCAAAGTGCAAGGGTAAATCTCACCAAAATTGTATGTGCTAAGCAATTTGCTAGTGTCTGTTATTGTATTTCACTCCAAGAAGGAAAAAAAAACTAATTTTCAATTACAGAAGACTAAGAAGCAGTAAGTAGAGTCATGCAGCACAGAACTGACCATTCAGCCTGTCATATCTAAACTGGCCAGTGGGCACCTACCTGCAATAATCCCATCTTTCAGCACTAGTTCATGGCCTTCTATGCCCAGGTGATTCAAGTGTTCATCTAACCACTTCATAAATATTGTCAGTGATTCTGCTGCCACCTCACTCTCTGGCAATGTAATGCCATCAGATCTCCTCTAACTTTCTTACCCCCTTACCCTAAGTTTATTCCCTCTAATTTTACTCCCCTCTGATAAGTGGGAAAAATTTCTGCAGTCAAGCCTCTCTATACCCCTCAATTTTATATACCTCAGCCATGACACTCTTAACCTCCATCTCTCCAGCCCCTATTCATAACTGTAACACTCCACTCGACCCCATACAACTTCCTAGTCAATCTCCTCTACACTGTTACACCTTTCCTCTTGTGTGATGATCAAAACTGAATGCAGTATTCCAACCACTGTTCAACCAATGTTTCCTGAAGTTGGAGCATAACCTCTCTGCTCTTCTATTCAATTCCCTAACAAAGAAGACCAGTATCCTATATATCTTCTTAACCACTTTATCTACCTGTGCTGCCCCATTTTCAAGGTCCCTCTATTCCATAGTACTTCCTAGGACCCTACAATTCATGCTGTTTGCCCTAGAATCATTAGTGCTCCCAAGTTTAACCAGAATTCATTTGTCTGGATATATCACAAATATATGAATGTCACCCTGTACCCAAGGCAATTCTTATTGTCAGCAACTCCACCAATGTCCATGACATCTGAAAACTAACTCATCCTACTAGTGGGAGATTTCAATTTTCCCAATATCAACTGAGGCACCCAGAGTTAAAAGGGCCCAGGTGGGGTCACAACTTGTGTGATGTCTTCAAGACAGTTTTCTCATGCAATATACAGAGGAACCTACTCAGGAAATAACAATATTGGACCTCCTCTTAGGGAATGAAGTGGGCCAATTAACTGAAGTGGCAACTGGGAAGTACTGTGGGTCCAGTGACCACAATTCTACTAGTTTTAAAATAGTTATAGAAAAAAGATAGAATGAGTCCACAAGTTAAATTCCTGAACTGGAGCAGGACCAACTCTGGGGACGTTAGGCACAATCTCCCTGGGGTTGATTGGGCAGCTCTATTTAAAGGCAAAGTAACAGTTAGCAAGTGGGAGATTTTTAATAGGGCTATATCAAGAATCCAGGGGCAACATATTCCTTTTAGGGTGAAGGGTAGACATACCAAATTCAGGAAATTTTGACTGATGAGAGATATCAAGGTTCTGGTCAGGAAAAAGAAGGAAGTGTTCATTTTTATGTAGCTAGGTACAAATGAATCCCTTAACAAATATAAAAAGTTTGAGAACAGGAAATCAGAAGAGCAAAGAGAGGTTATATGATAGATTTGACAGGTAGAGTTTAAGATACTCCTAAGAGGTCCTTCAGTTATATTTATGGTAAAAGGGAAACTAGGGAGAGACTAGGTCCTCTTAAACACCATCAGGGTTGTCTATGTGTGGAGCCACAGGAGATGGCCTAGATTTTTGAATTTAGATGCCCTGATGATGGGTCTCAGCCCAAAACATTGATTGTTTATTCCCATCCATAGATGGTGCCAGATTTGCTGAGTTTCTACAGAATTTTGCATTTCTTGCTCAAGATTTACAGTATCTGCAGAATCTCTTGTGTCTAGATTTTTAATGTTTATTTCTCTTTGGTGTTTACCAAGAAAGCTCGCCAACGCCTCTGCATCTCCCAGGAGGCTAAAGAAATTTGACATGTCCTCATTGATCCTAACCAATATTTATTGATGCATCATAGAAAGCATACTTTCTGGATGAATAATGGCTTACAAAGGCAACTGCTCTGCATATGACTGCAAGAAACCGCAGAAAGTTGTGGATGCAGCTCAGCACATCATAGAAACCACCTTCCCATCTATAGACACTGACTATAATTCATGCTGCCTCAGTAAAGCATCCAGCATTATCAAAGACCCCACCCTCCCAGATCCCACTGTTATCAGACACTTGAACAAGAGACGGACTCTTGACCTCACAATATGTCTCTTTATGATCCTGCACTTTATTGTTTACCTGCACTGCACTTTCTCTGCAGCTGTTACATCTTACTCCGCTGTTTTATGTACATGGCACAGCTCATAAATTTGCTGATGATATTAAACTAGTGGGTCTTGCTGATAGTGACGGAGGTTACAATGAATTATAAAGAGATCTCGATCAGTTAGGGAGAAAGGTTGAAGAGTAGCAAATGAATTTCAACTTAGATGAATGTGAGATGATGCACTTTGGACATTCAAACCAGGATAGGACCTAGATAGTAAATAGCAGGGCACTGACAAGTGTTATGGAACAGAGAGACCTTGGAATACAAGTGCACAGTTTGCTGAAAGAGACCACGCAAGTACATAGGTTGGTGAAGATGGCATTTAGTATGCTGGCCTTCATCAGTCAGGGACTGGAGTTTAGGAGTAGAGACATTATTTTCCTATTATATAAGTCACTGGTGAGACCACACTTAAAGTACTGTGTACAGTTTTGGTCACCCTGTTCTAGGAAAGACACCATCGAGCTGGAGAGGATATAGATGAGATTTACAATGATGCTGCCTGGATTAGAGGGCTTGAGTTATAAGGAAAGGTTGACCATGTTGGATTCCTTGCAGCATAGGAGAATGAGGGGTGACGTCATAGAAATTTATAAAATCCTGATGGGTATGGATACGGTGAATGTACAAGATAAGAGGGGAGAAATTTAAAAGAAACAAGAGAGATAACTTCTTTTCACAGAGAGGAATGACTACCTGAAAGAAGCATATGGAGGGAAGGGAATTGGAGGTCTATGGGCCAAACACTTGCTGTGTCCGCATGGGCCAGTTGGCCCAAATGGCCTGTTTCTGTGTTGTATTACTCAATGACTCTATGACTGACCATTCATGTACTGTATATTACAAATAGCAAGGGTCCCAGCACTGATCCCTTATGCAACTGAATTCCTCAGCACAATATAACCATACGATATAATAATCAGAGAGATAGAGCACCTTCAATTCATTGAATCCATACTAACATCTCAAATACCCACTCACACTAATCTTTCCATAACCCGTTTTATTCTCCTCACATTCCCACAAACTCTCTTCAAGATTCGACCATTGGACTACCACTTGATTAACTGACTGATGTAAATGGACCCAACAACCTGCCATGTTCTTGGGATGTGGGAGGAAACTGGAACACCCAGAGGAAGCCCAGGGACAACATGCAACCTCCACACAGACAGAACCAGTGGTCAGGGTTGAAGCTGGGTTGCTAAGCCTGTAAGGTGGTTGCTGTATCCGCTGTGTCACTGCTGCTGTAATATGTTACTGCCATCTCAGTGGCATCATATATCTATTGATTGAACAAAGGTTTCCTTTAAACACTGAAAGACCCATCTTGCAGGTATTTTGTATGAAAGCCAGTTCAGTAATTAATGTAATTACCTAATTTATCATGTAATAAGGTCAGTTTCATAAGCTAATGTAAATTTGATTCTACCCACACCTTACACTGCAGCAATTCCTCATTATATTAAATCCTCAGCAATTTGCCAGATTAAGCAAATTAAAGGATTCATGAATCATAGTAAGTCAAACGTTAAAAGATAAAGTACTTGAGAAGACTTGCATAAAATATATGGAAGGTAATCAATTATGGGTGAAAACAACATGTTTACTAACCTGTAGCATCTGTTTTTATAACTGGTTAATTAACCTTTGAGCGAACAGCAGATAAACTAGTACACAGTTCGGGCTCTGTTACAAAATGACTGAAGTGGAAAGGGTACGTTGTCCTGATTGATGTGCCAGAGGTCCAGCACTATCTCTGGTGCACTTGCATGATGTCCAGTCACCAGGGATCTAAGTACAAGCATTTGGCCAGTGCTCTAGTGCAGTGCTGAGGGACTCTGACGCTCTTTCAGACAAAACGTTCAACTAAACCACCACCAGCTCTGAGGAGGAAGTAGAATGTCCCATGCGATTCTTGAAGAAGGACGAGGGAAAGGCTCACTGGTGTCCTGGCCTATAGTTATCCCTCAATGAACATTAAAAACAGAATAGTTACCCTTACTGCGTCACTACTTGTGCTGCATTACTCAGCGGAGATTGGCTGATGGGTTGGTTACATCAGAACAATGACTGCTCATCCAACATTTGTCAGTGTCTGTGAAATACCATGGGGCATTCTGAGGGCATAAAATGCTACATAAACACATCCTTCTTTTAGAATTTTGAAGTACATGAAATAGTGAACAATAATTCATTTTTAAAGGCTTTTCTTTGTGTCATATAACTAACTACTTTCTGGGTTGCAGCAACATTATTAGAAAGTTCCAGAAAGGCAGTCTGTGAGAAGCCCTTGAATAAGTAGGACATACCTCATCTAGTAAGTGGTAGTTCTGTGGGTGAAAGCACCTTGTTAATGAGAGAGGTCAGAGGAGAAAGGTCAGACTGGTTCAAGCTGACAGGAAGGTGACAGTAACTCAAATAACCACACGTTACCACAGTGATGTGCAGAAGAGCATCGTTGAATGCACAACACATTGAACCTTGAAATGGATGGGCTACAGCATGAACATACACTCATTGGCCACTTTATTAGGTACCTCCTGTATTTAATAAGGTGGCCACTGAGTGTAAGGATGAAGGTGAAGGTTCTTGTAATGAGGATCTATGAACGCAAGAAGATGATTTTGTTACATTTAGAGATATTTATGTAAGGCAAGATGGCTTTGAAGGATAATTGAAAGCAAATTTAATCAAGTAGCAGAGAAGTTGCAAAAACACATTAGCTCATCACCACAAAAAAATCGTAACAAGTTCTAAGTTCAAAACTAGCACTCAGGGCCAGCAACAGTTGCTGCTTTAAAGAGCCAGTGGTGCTATTGTGACTTTTCATTGTTGGATTGCATGCTGAGAGAGAGTTGTGGCCACATCTGTGGATATGTCTCAAAAAAGCAAGCAAGTTTCAACCCCAGCAGGCTGTTAGAGTGAATGTTTTGCATGGAACAGGAGAATGGCGGGAATGCTAACACCAAATCGGGGTCACATTGGCATAAAAAATATTTATGGCAGCTGCAATAGTCATGGAACCACCATTCACACCAGTTAGCTTAGGCAACAAAATATACTAATTTTCACGAGGAAAGGCATATGAAAGGCTGGAGGGAATATAATTAGAACACAAGCAGTTCAGGGAAGTCCCAGCGGAAGGGAAACAATTACTGTAGAAACCACAGAAGGGAAGGTTACATAACAGGTGATGCACAATGCAAAGAATGCAGACATGCCATGAGAGGTGATATGAGAAAAATCAATGACTTCAAAATTAAAGAAAGGATCAATAATTGAGACATTGATATGAATATTGGCACAAATGCATACGGTTGCATCATGGAAAGGAACACTTGCAATTGAAAAACATCTCAGATGTCACAGATGAACAAAATTGATAACATAATCCGGTGACATGCAAAGGACATTCAGACAAATGGAACGTGTGATCCTCCGTGGGCAGAAATATTGTAAAGGCAATTGCGGATGGAGTGGAAAAATGTTCATTGCAAGTACAAACAGGTTTGAGCAGGCTTCTGTAAAAAGCTGAAGACATGTTCCAGCTTCATATACTTGTACTGAGAGCCCTAAAACAGCAAAACCAGGTTCCAAATGCATCTATTGTAGATCCACACCTGTGTGCTGTGTACTGAGAGAAGTTGGCCTGAGCAACATGGAGTATTGGTATATAAAA
Organism: Mobula hypostoma; assembly: GCF_963921235.1. Taxonomy (NCBI): domain Eukaryota; kingdom Metazoa; phylum Chordata; class Chondrichthyes; order Myliobatiformes; family Myliobatidae; genus Mobula; species Mobula hypostoma. Next base: position 7,253,188 of record NC_086128.1, read on the forward strand.
TGGCACAAAAAAAGGCAATCATCATCGTGATCCCCCCCACAAGGTGAACAAAATCATCTGGCTCTGCCAAGGTTACAGTTAAAAAGTTATACTTGGGGGAGCAGGTGTTGAGCAAGATCTGTTTGCTGTACTAGCAAGAGGAAAAGAAGCTAGATCATTCTTGTCTGTTTGCCCAGCATAAACTGATGAAAAAATCCAGCATTTCAGGTTTCAAGATGCATTGATTATCAACAAATGTGTAAATTATACAACCTTGAGATTTGTTTGCTTACAGTCAGTCACAAAGCAAGGAACTCAAAAGAGCCCAACTTAAAAAAATAAGACCAACCCCCAGTGCCCACAGAGAAAGAGAGCGATAAAACAAAACAATCATATGAATAGTAGAAATGAGTAACAACAACAGCATTCCGAACCAAATTGCATCCTTAAATCTAAATCCCTGGAGCAGCCTGAAGTAGGCCCAAAGCCTGAGAATTCAGTTCATCATATTAGGGGGCAAGTCACTGCTAAGTTCGCAGACATGAAGTACAGCAGCTGGGATTAGTTTCACAGCCTCAGCGTAGTGAAGAGAGGAGCTCCCAGACTATTTGGGACAGCATTTAAATTTCTTGACTAATATTACTCTCAAGGGGTTCTACTTGCAAACTGAATTACCATCTGGAAAAAGTTGGCACCAATAACATTTTAGATGATATGGATAAAATACTATAGGTGATCCAACACTGTTAGCAAAATCAGGAAGATGTTCTAATTGCAGAGAAGAACTTACAGATAACTAAAATGTTTGGAAAATTGCTTTGGCAAAATGACAAGTTTAATCAAAGCAGGTGTGGCTTCATCCTGAAGATTGCGATTTGTTTAGGTCTACAGAGTAGATTGTAATGAGCCACAGCCAGTAAAAGTCTGCACGAAATTCAGGAAACCAGGAAATGCTGTTAAGTTGGGGCTGTTTATAAATACAATCTATTTGTATATAGATTCCTTCTTCTTCTTGATCTTGCTTCGGTATTGACAGCACTTCATCCATTAAAGAAAGACAAAGCATGCCATTGAAGTGAGGGTAAGTAAGAAGTATTTCAGTGCATTATAACACCAAATAAGCAGTGAAATTGGCTCGGGACATTTCCATCAGTGAGCATACCGTGACATTATGGACAATGGGCAGGAGAGGACCACTACAAAAGTGAACTCTGCTCTGATCAACACGAGACACTTGTTTTCAGAGTGACAAAGTTCCACCAGTTTTGGCGGGGAAGGCCATTCGCATATGAACATTACTGACCGCGTTGCGTTAGTCATTCTGGCTCCAGTCCCATGATGTGGCGCCACATCAGGTATCGACCATGAACACAACACCACACTGGATGACTGCTGAGGCTACTATGCAAGAAGGCCATGACAAACAGTGAGAACAAAGATTCACTGTGCTGGCAGTAGGTGAGATTTCCATGTCAAGGCATTGAAACAGATGGATTGACACAAGGAGCAGAGTGTGACTCAATGGTTAGTGCATGAACAGGTTCAGATACAAGTGACAGAGAGTGCACACTGTCTATCAACAAGTAACAGAGCCATACAGCAAGGGAGCAGGCTGTTCAGCCCATTTAGTCCATGCTGACAATCAAATATCCATTTATACGGGTCCTATTTATTCTCCCCACAATCCTAACAATTCCTGATACTCTAACTCAACCACACACAGAGGCTGATTAGCCTAACAACCTGTGGGATATGGGAGGAAACCAGAGTATCTGGGAAGCCCATGTGATCACGGGGAGAACATGAAGGCTTCATGCACACTGTACCAGATGTTAGGATTAACCCCATGGTCACTAGAGCTGCAGCACTGCACTGTTCCTCTGGGCACAGAGTAGTGATCCCAAAGAAGTGTGGACACACAAAGTCATGAATGACCCTTGCAAAGTACTAAATATGGGCATAACAAGGATATAGGCCTGGCAAGTCTGAACAAGTACTGAGGCAATGTCAGGAGTGGCAAATGAATGCTCATCAAGATTCACGGTACTTGTGGAGCAGTCAGCCAGAATGTTCCAACAGGTTCTTGATTTCTTCTGAAAATGTTAGTCAATATGATACTAATTGAAAACTATTCAAAGAGTTGAAAGCCCAATATGTCAACCAGTGTGAACTATGCGGATCATAAAGTAATGGAGCCATAACACATAGAAGCAGGTCCCTCAGCAACGCGCCCCCCCCCATACTGACTATCAAGTACCCATCTATAGTAATCCTACAACATTTACCAATACTTGACTAGTAGCCTACTGTGCCTTGACAGCTCAAACGATCAACACTTCTGAGCATATTGAGAGAGACCTGGCTCCACCATCTTTTCAAGCAGTGTGTTGCAGATAGTAATCGCCCTCTAGGTGGGAAAATTCTCTCCTCCCTTAAACTTCTGCCATCCAGTTTTAGATGTCTTAGTTATGGGGAAAAGCTTTTCACTGTCTGCCTAATCTATACCCTCATAATTTTGTGCACCTCAGTCAGGTCCTACCTCAATCTCTACCACTCCAAGAAAAACAATTCAGTCTTTCTGGTCTCTCTTCATAAATGAACCATTTATTCCAGGCAATATCCTGGTGAATCTCCTCTGCCCCCCGCTCCAGAGCAAGCACATTGTTTCCATAATGCAGCAAGCAGTGTACAGTACTCGAGCCTTCCATGTGGGGTCTTGTCAAAGGCCTTATTAAAGTTCATATAGACTACATCAAATGCATTGGCATTAATTCATTTTGCTACTTCTTCAAAAAACTCAATCAAATTATTTAGAGTCTTTGCCCCACTGATAGATCCATGCTGACCATTCCCAAACAACTCATGCCTTATCAAGAATAACCCTGCTTCTCAGACCTCATTCCAATAACTTCCCTACCATTGTCGTTTGACTCAATAGCTGGTAATTACTTGACTTAACCCTGCCACTCCTCTTGAACAAAGATACCACATTTTCTGCTCTCGAGTCATCAATCATCTTACCTTTGACAAGCCAAGATAAAGTATTCCATCCTCAGCATCTCCCTCCCTGCCTCCCATAGGAGCCCAGGAGACATCTCATAAAGTCCTGGGAATTTATCCGCACTTATGCTCACTAAGGTTTCTCATGCATTCTCCTTTTTAATGTTAACATGCTCTAGAATATCCCTGCAATCTCTTTTCTTCTGAGTGAATACAGTTGAGAGTATTCAGTTAAGATCTCACCCACATCCTCTAGCTCCATGCACAGACTGTCCCTTTCATCCTTCAGAGGCTCTACTCTTTCTCTGGATACCCTCTAATAAAAAGGCCTTGGCATTTTGTATAGTCTTGCAGCAAATATTCATAAGCCTATACCATAACCTCTACTTTTATGTACTGTGCCCAGCTAAATTCAACTTCCACCAGTGAAAATTTGTGTTAATTTTTTGCCCATCTAAATTCTTTCACTAATTTCTTCCTACACATTCAATATTCCAATGACTTCACAAACATAGGCATTCTATACCCGCCATTTGTTTCTCAATTTCCCTTGACAACCAGGTTCCCTGTCTCTGCCTTTCTTGCCTTTCACCCTTATACAAGCGCTTAATTCCTAAGATCTCACTATTTCACTTTGCAAAGGTCCCTTCTTGTCGACTGTAGATAAGAACTTAAGAACATAAGAAATAGGAGCAGGAGTCGGCCATCTGGCCCGTTGACCCTGCTCCACCATTCAATAAGATCATGGCTGATCTGGCCATGGACTCATCTCCACCTACCTGTCATTTCCCCCAAAATCTTTAATTCCCCTACTATGCAAAAGTCTATCCAATCTTGTCTTAAATATATTTACTGAGATAGCCACTGCTTCATTGGGCAGAGAATTCCACAGATACACCACTCTCCGGGACAAGCAGTTCCTCCTCATCCGTCCTAAATCTACTCCCCTGAATCTCGAGGCTATGTCCCCTAGTTTTAGTCTCACCTACCAGTGGAAAGAACTTTCCTGCCTCTATCTTATCTATCCCTTTCATAATTTTATTTGTTTCTGTAAGAGCTCCTCTCATTCTTCTGAATTTCAGCGAGTACAGTCCCAGGTGACTCAACCTCTCCTCATAGTGTAACCCCCTCATCTCCGGAATCAACCTGGTGAACGTCCTCTGCACTACCTACAAAGCCAGTATATCCTTCCTCAAGTAAGGAGACCAGAACTGCACACAGTACTCCAGGTGCGGCCTCACCAGTACCCTGTACAGTTGCAGCATGATTCCCCTGCTCTTAAATTCAGTCCCTTTAGCAATGAAGGCCAGCATTCCATTTGCCTTCTTGATAGCCTGCTGCACCTGTAAACCAACCTTTTGTGATTCATGCACAAGTATCCCTCTGCACAGCAGCGTGCTGCAATTTTTACCATTTAAATAATAAGCTGCTCCTTCATTTTTGCTTCCAAACTGGATGACCTCACATTTACCAACGCGTACTCCATCTGCCAGATGCTTGCCCACTCACTTCACTTATTATATCTCTCTGCAGACTCTCCATATGTTTTGCTCAATTTGCTTTTCCAATCAATTTAGTATCATCAGCAAACTTAGATACATTACACTCGGCCCCTCTTCCAGATCATTAATGTATATGGTGAACAGTTGTGGGCCCAACACTGACCCCTGTGGTACACCACTCACCACTGATTGCCAACCAGAGTAACACCCATGTATCCCAACTCTCTGTTTTCTATTAGTTAACCAGTCCTCTATCTATGCTAATACATCACCACCAACTCTATGCATCCTTGTCTTATGGATAAGTCTTTTATGTGGCACTTTATCAGACGCCTTTTGGAAATCTAACTAAATAACGTTCATCTATTCCCCTCTATCCACTGCACTCATTATATCCTCAAAGAACTCCAGTAAGTTTGTCAAAGAGGACCTGCATTTTCTGAATCCAAGCTGCATCTGCCTGATGGATCCATTTCTTTCCAGATGCCTTGCTATTTCTTCATTAATGATAATTTCTATCATTTCTTCTTTAATGATCGATCTATCTGTAAGTCGCAGCTCCTAGTCTACTTTTTCTAGGTCCTGTCTTCAGATATTGAATTTGACCTTCCCCCGGTTTAGGACCTTTACGTCCAGACCAAACATACAGTAAATCTTTCCATAACTACCTTTAACCTTATAGAATTATAGTCATGCTCCATAAAATGTTCATCCATTCTCACTTCCACCATTCTCCCAGATTTATTCTCTACGATTAAGTCTAATACTGTCCCATTCCTAATAGGACTACCCACTCACTGGCTCAAAAGCTCTCCAGGACACATTTAGAAACTTCCATCCCCAGTAATGCAATTCTGGTTGATATCGGAGAAGTTGAATCCCTTACTATCATAACCCCATTACTCTGTGATTTTCCTACATATCTGCTGCTCTACGTCCTCCATCTTTGGTTAACTGTAGGGCGACCTATAGTAAACCCCCAGAAAATTATTTTTTTTTATTTCTGTGTTTTACTCATATGTCTTCATTTGAAAAACCTTCTAGCTCATCCTCCTTCATTGCAATATTGATTGAGGAGGTCATCGATCTACCTTATTTTACTTTCTGCCCTGTCACACCTGAAGCTTTATGCCCTGGTACTAAATGTTAAGTTGCCAGTCCTGACCTTCTTTCAACCATGTCTCTGTAATCGCGGTATCGTAATCACATATGTTGATCAATGCTTTTAAGTTCATTTTCCTTATCAGTCACACTCCTGACATTAAAGTAGTTCCAATGTAGTCTTGAAGCCCCCCATGTACTTTACATTCCAAAGTCTGCTTTGCCTCCTCAAAGACCTAGTTTCCTTCTATAATTGCTATTACTTCATGTGCTATTCCCATTATATTCCCATCATGTGCCATTATATTAATTTAAACCCTCCCCAGCGACACTGCCAAACCTTGCTGCAAGGATGTTGAACCTGTTCTAGTTCAGGTACAACTTGTTCTGATTGAACAGCTTCCACCTTCTTCCTGCACTACCCTTTTAGCTGACTTTTCCACCGAACCCTATACTCACTAGCATGAGGTATTTGATGTAATCCAGACATCACAGCCTTAGCCTCTTTAAACTAAATCTATATCTCTAAATTCATGTTGCAGAATCTCAAGCTCTTTGCCTATGTTAACAATATCAATGTTTACCATCACCTCACTGTTAATCCTCCCTGTTTGGAACACCTTGCAGCTGCTCTGAGATATCCCTCCCCTGGCACCTGACAAGTACATTACCATTCGAGAATCGTGTTTGCAGTCACAGACTGCACTTCACAGAATGAACCTATGGACTCAACAACTCATGTTCTCAATATTAACTTACTTCTTTATTATTTTTTGGGGTTTTTTTCGTGTTTGCAGTTTGTCTGCTTTTGCATGTTGGTTGGTTGTCCATCTTTCATTGATTATATTGTGCTCCTTTGTAACTACTGTGAAAGCCCACAAGAAAATGAATTCAGGGTGGTATATGGTGACATATACATAGTGTAATAATAAATGTTTTGAATACACTGAGTATCCTGACTGCTCCTTTTACAAATGAATCGCCTACAACAATTGCTCTACTCATCTTTCTTCTTCACATTGCTGTACGGCCAAACTAACCTCAGTGACACTGTTCCTGCTTTTCCATGGGAGGCCAATCCTAACAACTACCACCCCCACCCTCCTTATTCCCAAGCAGTATATCTGTCTGAAAGAGGCAGGCTACAGGGGACCCCAGCTCTGCCTGCATGCTTTCCCTAATCTACCTAAGGGTAAATCTTCTCCTTTCTACCTGTGCAGCCAAATATTTTGGTGATCAGCTCACTAGCTATGCTGTGCATAATCTTGACAGCATCACAAACACCCCATAGTGAATCAATCTGCAATTCCGGCTGCACAGTATGCTACATCAGGACACTGGCGTCACCATGGACAAAGGGCACATCTCCAATTTCCCACTCAGCACAGGCAGGTGACAAACACAGGGCCACGTTCTCTGTCATGGGTTACCTTTGAATTACTTGAACACACTAAGTCAATATACCCCTCTCAAAGCACAATCTACTACAGTCAGCAGACCACTTCAATTACTTTCCTCTAAAATGGACATTTTTTGTTCTAATTGTGATCCATCTTGTTGAAATTGTGTATATTTTATGTTTATTTATGTTTTACTTGTGAATGCTGCTTCTATGATGCAGTGTGCCCGTGATACTGCTGTGAGTGAGTTCTTCGTTGCACCTGTGCACAATGTACCACATGCGCCGCGGTGGTGTAGTGGTTAGCGCAACGATATTACGGCTTGGGGCATCAGAGTTTCGGAATTCAATTCAGGCACCATCTGTATGGAGCTTATATGTTATCCTCATGAAATGTGTGGATTTCCTCCAGGTGCTCCTGTTTCCTCCCACAGTCCAAAGACATAACAGTTAGTAGGTTAATTAGTCATTGTAAATTGTCCCTTGATTTGGCTAGGACTAAATAGGTGGGCTACTGAGGGTACAGCTCATTGGGCCAGAAGGACTTGTTCTGCGCTGTATCTCTAAAATAAATTAAAGTAAAATTTCTCCCAACCACCCAACTTCAGGTCACTCATGAAGTGCATGAAAACAAGGAAGACATCTCAGTGATGTCTTCACTGAGGAAGACATCAGCAGTATACCGGACACTCGAGGGTGGCAGGGAAGAGAAGCGTGCGCAGTCACAATTACAACTGAGAAAGTACTCAGGAAGCTGAATAGTCTAAAGGTAGATAAATCTCCCGGACCAGATGGAATGCACCCTCGTGTTCTGAAGGAAGTAGCTGTGGAGATTGCAGAGGCATTAGCAATGATCTTTCAAAAGTTGATAGATTCTGGCATGGTTCCGGAGGACTGGAAGATTGCAAATGTCACTCCGCTATTTAAGAAGGGGGCAAGGAAGCAAGAAGGAAATTATAGACCTGTTAGCTTGACATCGGTGGTTGGGAAGTTGTTGGAGTCGATTGTCAAGGATGAGGTTACAGAGTACCTGGAGGCATATGACAAGATAGGCAGAACTCAGCATGGTTTCCTTAAAGGAAAATCCTGCCTGACAAACCTATTACAATTTTTTGAGAAAATTACAAGTAGGCTAGACAAGGGAGATGCAGTGGATGTTGTATATTTGGATTCTCAGAAGGCCTTTGACAAGGTGCCACGCATGAGGCTACTTAACAAGATAAGAGCCCATGGAATTACGGGAAAGTTACATACGTGGATAGAGCGTTGGCTGATTGGCAGGAAACAGAGAGTGGGAATAAAGGGATCCTATTCTGGTTGGCTGCCGGTTACCAGTGGTGTTCCACAGGGATCAGTGTTGGGGCCGCTTCTTTTTACATTGTACATCAACGATTTGGATTATGGAATAGATGGCTTTGTGGCTAAGTTTGCTGACGATACGAAGGTAGGTGGAGGGGCCGGTAGTGCTGAGGAAACAGAGTCTGCAGAGAGACTTGGATAGATTGGAAGAATGGGCAAAGAAGTGGCAAATGAAATACAATGTTGGAAAGTGTATGGTTATGCACTTTGGCAGAAGAAATAAACAGGCAGAGTATTATTTAAATGGGGAGAGAATTCAAAGTTCTGAGATGCAACGGGACTTGGGAGTCCTCGTACAGGATACCCTTAAGGTTAACCTCCAGGTTGAGTCGGTGGTGAAGAAGGCGAATGCAATGTTGGCATTCATTTCTAGAGGAATAGAGTATAGGAGCAGGGATGTGATGTTGAGGCTCTATAAGGCACTGGTAAGACCTCACTTGGAGTACTGTGGACAGTTTTGGGCTCCTTATTTAAGAAAGGATGTGCGGATATTGGAAAGGGTACAGAGAAGATTCACTAGAATGATTCCGGGAATGAGAGGGTTAACATATGAGGAATGTTTGTCCGCTCTTGGACTGTATTCCTTGGAGTTTAGAAGAATGAGGGGAGACCTCATAGAAACATTTCGAATGTTGAAAGGTATGGACAGAGTGGATGTGGCAAAGTTGTTTCCCATGATGGGGGAGTCTAGTACGAGAGGGCATGACTTAAGGATTGAAGGGCGGCCATTCAGAACAGAAATGCAAAGAAATTTTTTTAGCCAGAGGGTGGTGAATCTATGGAATTTCTTTACACGGGAGGCAGTGGAGGACAAGTCATTGGGTGTATTTAAGACAGAGATTGATAGGTATCTGAGTAGCCAGGGCATCAAAGGTTATGGTGAGAAGGCGGGGGAGTGGGACTAAATAGGAGAATGGATCAGCTCATGATAAAATGGCGGAGCAGACTCGATGGGCCGAATGGCCGACTTCTGCTCCTTTGTCTTATGGTCTAATATTGCTGTTTAGGACTTTTGCTCCTTTGTGTCCTGTGACTGATTACTCTTGGCACTGCAATAACATTTAAAGCGAGTTCCAGGAGACAGCCTTTGAATAAAGAGCACACATCTCGTTCTCTCTGCCTGTCTCAATGTTACTTTGATATTCAGCCCAAAGAGAGCCGATATCTTACTACATTGGCCATGGGGGGAATACAGTCAGCTGAGTTTTAAAGATAATATGGATCGGCATTTAAAAGCTGTGATGTATCGTGAACTAGAAATTCAGTCCATTTGCTATTCAGTTGCATTGCTTAATGTATGACAGTTAATCCATTACTCTTACCTACTTTTTGCCCATTGTACCACTGACGTTTAGGACAGCAATGAAGATCTTCCGTCTATGTTGGTGTTCAGGGCTTCCTTCATTGTGTCAGTGGCTTCCTCTCAGTTTTCACTACTGTCTGTCATGCAAGTCCTAGGTGAAGACACAGGAATACCGTCACTAACAGTTGTAGGATTCTTCATTGCTGCTTCCATAACAATTTTGTTTTACTGGTCAAGGTTGTTAGTCCTGAGCTGAACCCCTGAACCTGGAGGACCGGTGGACCACTCTTAGTTTGGCCTCTACCCTTTGAGCTGTTTGGCAAGGGTGACTCTACCAAGACCCAAAGCCCAAGGCCCTGATTCCAGCCAACATAGCTCGCTGGGTCATTGAAGCATGCAGACCTCCAAACCACAGCAAGGTTGTGGTCCTCTTGCAGGATCCATTACTCAAAAGTTAAATGTTTCCGAATTTGAGCTTGACACTTCCTGTTGCAAATTGTGAATTTGCGGCTTTGTCATCCAACCTGAAGAGTTGCAGCCACAGAAGTAACTTCTCAGTGGGCGGGAGGTTAATGGAGCTGGCAGAGCTGTTGTCTCACAGCTGCATTGCTCTGGGTTTGACTCTAACTTCCACGGCTGTCTGTGTGCTCCCTGTGACTGTACGTGTTTCTTGTGGATGCTCCCGGTTTCCTCTGCATCCCAAAGAGGCATGGGTCGGTGGGTTCACTGGCTGTGATAATTGCCCCAAGTATGCAGGTGAAGGGTAGATTCTGGAGACATTGTTGGTTGATGGAGATGTAGAAAGAATACAATAAGATTAAAGTAGGTTTGCGGTTGATGGTCAGTGTGGACATGATGGGCTGAAAGTCCTGTTTACATGCTGGCTGATGTAGGACTTATCTTTGATTCAGTTCAGAGGCTGGCCAGGTTTGTGAGGTTCCTCAGTGATCACTGACTCATCCACCATCCCATCTCCCAACCACAGGCGAATCAGGTCTCAGCTGATCTCCTGGCTGCAAACTACTGATTGCAACCTTTTGGCTCAGTAGCCCCACCCTGATTCACCAGACTTACCTTTCTCAGCAACATGGCCTCTCCTGAGCAGCATTTGACCCCAAACATCCCCCCAGTTCTTCAGCAAGCACCCACTCACTCAGAGACCGGTTGATGACCATTGACTTTGCACCATTAATCACCACTTCACCTCTGCTTCATTTCCTGTCTATGATCCACACCATCTCCCACTCCTCGCCCTAGTCCTCAGATGTTTACTGAGTCATGAACTTATCCATTTTCTTTCTGTGCTCTACACTGGCACAAGGCATGAAAGTAAACCCCAGGTGCCTGGGTCTAAATCCTGCAACTTTCTCCTCTCTCCTTCTCTGGGCCAATTAGGGATTTTGGCCTTGCTGAAAAGGGAATAAATTATATATATATATATATATATATATATATATATATATATATATATATATATATATATATATGTATATATATTCTTCTGCAAGGCAGATTCACTTGTTGGTCCCTTTGACCTCAAGCACTGAGCCTTCAAACATCAGGTCTTTGACCACAATGTCCATTGAAGAATGAGTGCCATGATGGATCTGTGTGCTGATTGAGTGCGGCAGATCAATGTCTTTGTTGCATTCCCTGTGGGTTCTTGGCCAAGCAGACATGCTCCAGATCAGTTCATATATTGAAAATTGTGTGGCAAATCAGTTGGAGTTTGTTGCCTGGAGAAACCAATGAGCAGATTTAATTCAGGAAGGATTTCAGTTACATTCCCTACGTCACACAAACAATGTGCCTCTGTGGGTGCTGATAACATCTCACAGCAGGATGTTTTGTCTTGTTCTGTGTCATTAGGTTGGTGATTATAAATCACATTATCCTTCCAGAGAAACCCTTCTGACTCAAGGCAAGGGGACAAGGTTCACAATTTTTAAAAATTCCTATTAAGACAATTTTTATAAACTACAATCTTTTAAAAAGTAATTTTAACAATACATACCATCCATTTTATTCTGAAAGAAGACAAATCCCAAACAGATTATCAACATTAGAGTATTTATACAATGTGAGCATTTCCTTCAATATATGTAATAAGGCTATGGATTGGTTTGAGTGTGAAATTTTGAGATATTCTCTTAGCAATCATGTCTGACAGAGTTTCAATTAAGGTTCTGCTCTGAACTAAATTGCCCCACCCTGGGATGCAGCTTGACAGAGTTCCATTACTGGAGGCCAAATGTCTGTGGGTTCTGTTTAATCAAGCATTTCTCATCATTGATCTGGAACTCCAACAAGCACAGTACTTCAAAAAGTATATGCCTTGTGCGGGAAATAACAGAGACTCAAATGGAAGTGTTACAAATCCACAATAAATTCACATGAATGGAGATTCTGAAGAAAATTATACAATCAAGAGAGCCTGTCGGTCCTCGAGTCGGGGCTTGGAGAAGCGATGTAGAAGATTGTAACATTGGAACATCAAGCTGCCGGTCTCCAGCTCTCATTTTTGCAGGAGTGACCTCCCTCTCTCCCTCGATGGTGAGAGAAAGCCTGTTTGAGATACCAAAGTGCTGGGTTGTGACTAGTTTTGATGGACTCTGGTTCAAGGACTCTTTGGGGCTTTGGATCTTCTGTTGCTTGCATGGTGAGGTGATGGGGTGGTCGGTGCTTCTGCAGGCGCAGGCGGGGGGAAGGGGGTCAACACTTTTGTTGCTGCTTGTGTGAAGCGAGGGGGAGGGGCTTCAATGTTCTCTATTATTCATTCTACGGGGTCTCTTGTTTTGTGGATGTCTGTGAAGAGTACGAATTTCAGGCTATATACTCTATACATATGCTGATATCAAATGGACCTTTGAACCTTGAATCTGCTTAAATTATCAGAGCATGAAGACTAAAATGGAGCTATTTCACCAGAGAAACAGTAATCTGAAACATTTAGTTCAGTGAGGTCGATATCAAGAAGATCTATTCAAAGTTAAAAGATATTTAAATAAGATAGTTACTGCAAAATGCAGCATATTCTCAGAGTGATTAGAGCATTACCATACAAAGCAATTAAAGCAAATAGCTGAGATGCATTTAAGCAAATAAATACATAAGGGAGAGACGATTAGAAGAACCTGTTTATTGAATCAGATGAAGAGGTTGGGGCTTGGGTGAGATATAATCACCAGCAGAGTAATGTTGGTCTGAAAGGCCTGGTTCACTGAGAAAATGTGAAAGTGCTCATTTTCTAATGTACGTCTGTGGAAAAAGCAACAGATACATTCATAATGGTTCCACCCTTGAGAGAGGAACGATATAATCGGCTGAAACACTGGTTCTTTTTTTAATGTTATTTAAAACTTATGTTACTTTTTCAGTCTTGGATTACAAAGCAGGATGAAATAAATTTAAAACATATTAGGATTTGATAAACAGTGAGCCATTAATAAAGAAATCCAAAACATATATAAAATGGAAGGTATTTTAAGCCTTTTGGATGTATATCACATTTGCAGATTTTCTGGATTAATACACTTTCACAGACGCCAAATTTGGAGCTTAACTTTCCAAGTCCATTTCTGATATGTTCATCTAATTATTCAGCACACAAGACTCTCTGAATATTCGTGTCTATGTTATGTTGAAGGAATGCCATAGGCAGGGATATATGCTTTTCTCTGCTCTTCTCTCAAGAGGGAAGGAGAAGCCAGAATAACCCTGGCAATGTGAAATCATTTTGAAGAAGAGATCCCAGCCAATGTTCGCCTTCAAACAATATCCCTAAAATACGTATAAGGTCCAGACAGAGTGGTGCACTTGGATAAGTGCACTGTATTGCTTTGCAAAGCACGCCAATGATCACTAGGTCAAGGGTCCACCATACCTGCAGCTCCTTCAGGTTAGTAAATTAACTGGACTCTGTAAGTTGCCTCTAGTATTCAAAGGTTCAAAGGTTCTAGGTAATAATGTGGTAAATTGGATCAGCAAGTTTGCTGATGACACTAAGATTGGAGGCAATGTGGACAGCAAGAAAGGCTTTCAAAGCTTGCAGAGGGATCTGGACCAACTGGAAAAATGGGCCAGAAAATGGCAGATGGAATTTAATGCAGACAAGTGTGAGGTGTTGCAGTTTGGAAGGGCAAATCAAGATAGGACATACACAGTAAATGGTAGGGCACTGAGGAGTGCGGAGGAACAAAGAGATCTGGGAGTTCAGATACATAATTCCCTGAAAGTGGCGTCACAGGTAGACAGGGTTGTAAGGAAGGCTTTTGGCATCCTGGCATTCATAAATCAAAGTACCTGTATTGAGTATAGGAGTTGGGATGTCATGGGGAGGTTGTATAAGACAGTGGTGAGGCCAAATTTGAAGTATTGTGTACAGTTCTGGTCACCTAAGTATAGGAAGGATATCAGTAAGATTGAAAGAGTGCAGAGAAGATTTACTAGGATGTTGCCGGGTCTTCAGGAGTTGAGTTACAGGGAAAGATTGAACAGGTTAGGACTTTATTCCATGGAGCGTAGAAGAATGAGGGGAGATTTGATAGAGGTTTACAAAACTATGAGGGGTATAGACAGAGTAAATGTGAATAGGCTCCTTCCACTTAGATTAGGAGAGATAGCTATGAGAGGACATTGCTTTAGGGTGAAAGGGGAAAGGTTTAGGGGGAACATTAAGGAGAAATTCTTCACTCAGAGAGTAGTGGGGGTGTGAAACGAGCTGCCATCTGACGTGGTAAATGCAGGCTCACTCTTAAGTTTTAAGAATAAATTGGATAGATACATGGATGGGAGAGGTCTGGAGGGTTATGGACTGGGTGCAGGTCAATGGGACTAGCGGAATAATGTTTTGGCACAGACTAGAAGGGCCGAATGGCCTGTTTTCTGTGCTGTAGTGTTCTATGGTTCTATGGTTTATTTATTATCAAAGTATGTATGCAGTATACAACTCTGAGATTCATCTTGTCCAGACAGCCATGAAACAAAGAAAGTCACGGAAGATATTAAAAGAAAAATCAGCCCAAAGTTAAATCACCATGGCAAGAAGAGCAACAAACCCTCCCCCCACCAAGTAGAAAAACTAATCGGCAAAGTGCGAAGACATCAAACCCCAACACCCTGCACAAAAAAGCTTACAAATTGGTCCATATTAAATCACTCAGACAGCAACATGAGCATCAAACCCCATCCCCCCACATGAGAAAACAATAAATTGGGCGAACTTTGAAAACATCATACCACAAACCTCAATCCCCACGCACAAAAAAAACTTAGAAATTGCATGAAAACTTACGGGTGAAAACACAGAATATAAAAGACAAAAAAATGAAAAAGCTGTCTGGTATAGTGCGGGGTTGTGGGGGGTGGATGTCTACTGCACAGCATCAGAAGAAGCTACAGAGAGTTGTAAAACTAGTCAGCTAGTCAGCTGCATCTTAGGTACCGGCCTCCATAGTACCCATAACATCTTCAAGAAGCAGTGTCTCAGAAAGGCAGCATCCATTATTAAGGACCTCCAGCACCCAGGACATGCCCTTTTCTCACTGTTACCATCAGGTAGGAGGTACAGAAGCCTGAAGACACACACTCAATGATTCAGGAACAGCTTCTTCCCCTCTGCCATCCAATTCCTAAATGGACATTGAACCCATGGACACTACCTCACTTTTTATATTATTTATGTTTTTGCATTATTTTTAATTTAACTATTTAATATACATATATATAATACCAACTGTAATTGATTTACTTATTTATCTTTTCTATATTATCACGTATTGCATTGTACTGCTGTTGCTAAGTTAAATTTCACGACATATGCCAGTGATATTAAACCTGGTTCTGAAGAGACCAGTCTAGTCCATGAATCCATTTAATCGCAGAACTTCGGTAACATCCTCCACGGGGAATTCTCCATGAGAGAGAGGGAGACCACAGACGCAGAGGCAGAGCACACACAGACATCTTATCCAGCAACAGCAAGCGATAGGCAGTCACCCACAGACACCTTATCTGACAGAGATCCATCACAGCATGGCGAGGGGCACCTGGGAGGGCCTGATGGGAATGTGGGGAGGACAAAATGGGATTGGTGTAGGTCCAGTATAAAGAGCTGCTTGATGGTCAACCAGATGGGTCAAAGGTCATATTTCCATGTTGTATGACTGTACTCAGAGTGCAGAAAGGAAAACATGACAAAAGCCACATACAGAGGGGCCTGATATCTGGAAACCTGAACAGAACAGGGTCGGCTGGTAGACCTGCGGTTTTGGGGAGGTGTTTGGTTGGATGGCTGGAGATTAGTGTCTTGTGGAGCGATGCACTAGGAGTAGAGGGCCTTGAATAGGAAGTTTAGGAGGATTCAGCCATCACAGAGTAGGAGAGGGAGTGTTCAGCCAATGGAATTACAGCATCTGGGGGACGTCTGTGATCAATTCAATCAGAGGCATGAGTCCTGGACCAATGAAGGGACACGTTTGAGGATTGGGTTTGGCGGCTGGCAAAGGGGCAAGTACTATGGGTAATAGGCCCAAAAGATAGAGCATAGTATTGTTACTTAATTCAGTTGTATCCCAATCAAACACAGTGCTACTAAAATTTAGTTGTCCCAGGAGTCCATAGTGATAAGCTCATATGGGACAAAGTGGACTAACATCATAGCTACATGGCTTATGATGATCTCATTTCTGCATAAGAACAACTTAGAGCAGAAAGCACTCAGTCAAATTTGAGATGTATTTCACGGTGGGTAAAATCCCTTTTTTCACAGTGCAGTTTCTGAAGTAATCAATCCAAAACTATTGAGTTCCTGGGTCACTGCACCTCATCACTTCCTGTAGAATTTTGCTGCACATTAATTTGCAGTAGTGGTTTCTTGCATCTCAGGAATATTTTTGTGGCTAAAGAGTGCTCGGGGATGTCCTGGAATTGTTAAAGACACTAGTCAAATGCCCGACTTTAAGGCATATCCTTTTCCATATCTCCACTGGGAAGTGATTTCCAAGTTTAATGCGAATTTCCAGGGAGAAGGAAGATGCTGATTGGAACAGTGACAGATTCTTCTGCCAGAGCCCCGATGACAGTTCACTGTTTGAGGTGATATCTTTGTAAAATTGCTCCTGAGCTGGGCAGCCTAGTACTTCAGGTCATTTTCCTTCCCTGTCAAGAATGAGAGCACTTTTCCATCCTCAATGTCCTCGAGAACTAATTAAAACTGTGCCACTAAAGGCAATCATTTGCAGTGGCAGTACCTCTGGGATTAACTCGTGATCTTTAACCTGAGATTGTTTGAGCCTTTGTAAATTTTTGTCCTGCAGTTGTTTGACCAATTACACAGCATGCTTTAAATAAGGATACAATGCTGGGTGGAGTGTCTGAGAATAATTAATAATTCATGGTTCTGTGGAAAGATTTGTGCTTTCTGTTGTGGTTAATGAGAGTAGTGTCCTGGGATCACTTTATTTAGATACAGCTGCGAAGGCAAGAAAGGGTATAACATTTTCAGGCCTTTGAAGGCCTATAATACTGTTTCAGATCTAACACAGCAGGGCCCACTGGGACTCAAATGCATTAATGCCTCCATCCATCAGTAGGCTGGAGAGCATTAATAATAAAAGCCACAAATGCTGGAAACACTCAGCAGACCACGTTGGATCTGTGAGGAGAGGAACAGGTCTAACATTTCAGCTCAGTGGTCTTTGACTGAGTGATTACAGCTACTGACTAAAAACTTGTGCTTCATTCACAGGGAATGCCAGCATACATATATTCTGACCCTCCCTCTCCTATTATCCCCAATCTCATCCCTGTTGATACCAGGACTCCAAAACAAACTTCAGACTTTGTCTTCTTATCCAGAATGCACCCTAATTTCTTTAAGGTAGTGGTTAATTAATGACTAAATTCTTTTCTGGCTTCCAGCTGGGTACAGGTACGTATTTTAACTGACGTTTCAATGACAAACTCTGCCATCTTCATCAGGGACGATGCCTGGATACAGGTGTCCCCCGCTTTTCGAACGTTCGCTTTACAAAACCTCACTGTTACGAAAGACCTACATTAGTACCCTGTTTTCACTTTCAGAAGGTGTTTTCACTGTTATGAGGAAAGGCAGCGCGTGAAAAAATCAGCGCGCGATAAAAGGCAGCGCGCGCCCCGAGCAGCCGCTCTCCGCCGGATTCGGAACGGCATTGCTTAAACACGTTGCATTGAGCAGCCGTTAGCAAGATGAGTTCTAAGGTGTCGGAAAAGCCTGAAAGAGTAAGGGTGTTACACTTAGCGTAAAACTAGACATAGTTAAGCGTTTCGATTGTGGTGAACGAAGCAAGGACAAAGTGAGTTTGGCTTGTGGAAGTTGACGAAGATGATGTTGAAGAGGTTTTGGCATCCCATGACCAAGAACTGATAGGTGAAGAGCTGATGCAATTGGAAGAGGAAAGGATAACAATCGAAACCGAATGCAGTCATAGTCATAGTCATAGTCATAGTCATACTTTATTAATCCCGGGGGAAATTGGTTTTTGTTACAGTTGCTCCATAAATAATAACTAGTAATAGAACCATAAATAGTTAAATAGTAATGTGTAAATTACGTCAGTAAGTTATGCAGAATTATGCAGAAAAATTATGCAGAAAGTGAAGCAACTGCGTGAGATTTTCGCTGCAATGATAAAGTACGACTTTAATTTTGAAAGGGTATGTAGGTTTAGGGGATATTTGCAGGATGGTTTCAGTGCTTACGAACAACTGTATGATAGAAAAATGTGCGAGGCTCAGCAGTCAAGCAAGCCTACCACATCAGCCACAGCAGACGACGAACCGTGACCTTCGACATCGAGGTGGGCAGTCATAGGAGAAGATGAGCTGCCTGCCCTGATCGACGATGAGATGACACCCCGTGTCCCACCACCCCAACACCCGGGCCCCGGACAGATACTGTACTGACTCGCGGAGAATGCAGCAGTATCCGGGAGGCACACAGCACATCTTTAAGAAAAAAGAAAAAAGCCGAAATAAACATGCTAATTAATTAGGTGCTGCCTAGCACGTAATTGTCGGCCCAGAACAGAGGCGATGCTCCCAGATCTGGGCTCTGCCTCAACTCTGCCTCGCCTTGGTTCTGCAGCATCGAATTACCTCCGTCTGATCCAGCAATGGCCATAGATTAGCTCATTCCCTGCTGTCTGGTCTGGGCCCTATTGCCCCAATCCAGCCTGTACACACCATGCCACAAAAGTCCCTCACCTTCAAGATTGCAGTTCACACCGTAAAAATGACAGGTCATACAGGTGGTTCAGAAGCTCAACTCTGATGCAGAAATTACAGGCCATTGATCGTAGTGCTTGTTTACAGAAAAGGTGTGCCAGTGTAAAATAAAGAACATGACACCCAACTCTTTACCCAACAATTTCCTGCAAACAGGAACATGAGGATAACCAGACTGTCAGTGTTGAGTTGTGGAGGATGGGCAAACGCTGACGGTTTATAAGGGAGAAGCACCCTGATGTTCTTGAAAACTGTTCCAGCCCATCATCAAGTGGAAAAGTGAAGGTCACTGCCTGGAAATCAGAGGTGGAGAATAGTCCAGAATGATATACCACTATTAGAATGTAGAACATAGAACAGACATAAATACAGGCCCTTCAGCTCATGATATCTGTGCTGAACACAAATCCAAATTAAACTGAATCACTTCTGCCTGCACATGATCCATATTCTTCAATTCTCTGCATATTGATGTGTCTATTTCATCATGGCTTGGCTTCGCAAATGAAGGTTTAGGAAGGGGGCTGCCCACATCTGCTGCAGGCTCGCTGGTGGCTGACGAGGCCAATAGGGAACAGGCAGGTCCGGCCACAGCAGCTGCAAGGGAAGTTCTGTTCTGGGTTTGGTGCTGCTGTGTCACGGGTTCTTCCTCCTTCCCCTTTTGTCCTCAATGTCAGCCCTGCATGCGTTCTCTAAGGAGGAGACAGACTGGTGAATGGTGTGTCGCCAGGCCTCGCGATCGGAGGCTAGATTGACCATCGCCAGTGGTCTAATGTGACAGGCACCAAGGGGTTTCTTCAGAGAGTCCTTGTACCTCTTCTTCGGTGCCCCTCTGTCACGGTGGCCAGTGGAGAGTTCGCCATACAGCACCATCTTGGGCAGGTGATGATCCTCCATCCTGGAGACGTGCCCTGCCCAGCGCAGCTGTGTCTTCAACAGCATGGCCTCGATGCTGGTGATCTCCGCCTGTTCGAGGACTTCGATGTTGGTGATGAAGTCACTCCAGTGGATGTTGAGGATGGTGCGGAGGCAGCGCTGGTGGAAACGGTCAATGAGTCGTAGGTGGTGACGGTAGGTAACCCACGACTCGGAGTCGTACAGGAGGGTGGTCAGTACAACGGCTCTGTACACGCTGATCTTTGTGCCTTTCTTCAAATGCTTGTTGTTCCAGACTCTTTTGTACAGCCTGTCGAATGCGCTGTTTGCCTTTGCCAGTCTGTTGTCAATCTCTTTGTCGATCTTGGCATCTGACAAGATGGTGCACCCCAGGGAGCTGAACTGGTGGACTGTCTACAGCTCTACCTCACCAATGGTGATGCAGGGAGGGTGGTAATCTTCCTGTGGTGCGGGCTGATGGAGAACTTCTGTCTTCTTCAAGCTGACTTCCAGTCCGAAGAGCTCAGCAGCCTCTGCGAAGCAGGATGTTATACGCTGCCGGGCTGTCTCTGTGTGGGCAACAAGGGCAGCACTGTCGGCGAAGAGTAGCTCTCGGATGAGTTGCTCCAATGTCTTGATGTGGGACTGTAGTCGCCTCAGGTTGAACAGGCTGCCATCTGTGCGGTATCGGATGTAGACACCGTCCTCGTCATCAAGGTTTTCTGTGGCCCTTTTGAGCATCATGCTGAAGAAGATGGTGAAGAGAGTGGGCGCGAGGACGCAGCCTTGCTTTACTCCGTTGCCTATTGGGAAGGGTTCTGAGAGGTCGTTGACTTGGCCACTCTGATCTTCATGTAGCTGGATGACCATGCTGAGGAACTTTGCGGGGCATCCCAGTCGTTCCATGACTTGCCACAGACCTTCCCTGCTCACGGTGTCGAATGCTTTGGTAAGGTCGACAAATGTCACGTACAATCCCTTGTTCTGTTCCCTACGTTTCTCTTGGAGCTGCCTGAGAACAAATACCATGTTGGTGGTGCTCCTGTTGGTTCTGAAGCCACACTGGCTCTCTAGGAGGTGTTCTTCTGCAATGATGGGCACCAATCTGTTCAGGAGTACTCTTGCGAGGATTTTTCCTGCGATAGAGAGCAGAGTTATCTGCCAGTAGTTGGAGCAGTCGGACTTTTCCCCCTTGTTCTTATACAGGGCAATGATGACTGCATCACGGAGGTCCTGTGGTAGTTTACCTTGTTCCCAGCAGCAGACAAAGAACTCGTGGAGTTTGGTGTGTAACGCTGGGCCCCCATGCTTCCAAATCTCACGTGGGATACCATCAACTCCCGCTGCCTTGCCACTTTTCAGCTGCTCTATGGCCTTGATTGTCTCTTCTAGGGTTGGAATCTTGTCCAGTTCTGTTTTCTTTGGCTGTTGTGGGATGCGATGAACTGCTGAGTCTTGGACCATGCAGTTGGCGCTGAAGAGAGTCTGGAAATGTTCCGACCACCGGTTCAGGATGGACACCTTGTTTGTGAAGAGCGCCTGACCGTCTGCACTGCGCAAGGGGCTCTGGACCTGGTGTGAAGGGCCGTACACCGCTCTCAGGGCTTCATAAAACCCTGTGTAGTCACTGGTGTCTACGCAAAGCTGAGTTCTCTTTGCAAGGTTGGTCCACCACACGTTCTGAATCTCTCGAAACTTGCGCTGGAGGTTGCTGCAAACAAGGCGGAGGGCTGCTTTCCTATCAGGACAAGACAGCTGAGCAAGGTGCACCTGGTGGGTGGATCTCTTCTTCACCAGCAATTCTTGGATCTTCTGGTTGTTTTCATCAAACCAGTCCTTGCTCTTCTTTGTGGAAAACCCTAGGACTTCTTCAGAGGTTTGCAGGATGGTGGTTTTTAGGTGTTCCCAAAGCATTTCGGGAGAGGAATCTGTAGGGAAACTGAGATCCTGAAGCCTCGTCTGAAGATTCGTCTGAAAGTCAGCTTTCACTTCAGCTGACTGGAGGTTTCCAGCCTGAAACTCCTTCCTTGGAGCACCTCCTCTCTTTGGCTTGGGTTTGAAATGGAGACTGAATTTGCAGCGGACAAGACGATGGTCCGTATGACGCTCTGCGCTGGGCATCACTCGGGTGAGTAAGATGTCCCGAAGGTCTCTCTGGCGCACCAAGATGTAGTCTATGAGGTGCCAATGCTTGGACCAAGGATGCATCCAGGTTTTCTTCAGACTGTCTTTCTGCTGGAAAATGGTGTTAGTGATGGTGAGTTGCTGCTCCGCGCAAGACTCTAACAGAAGGCGCCTGATGTCTTTGCAATTTCCAACACTATGTTTGCCAAGTACTCCTTTCCAGGCTTCTGAATCTTGGCCTACCCTGGCATTGAAGTCGCCAAGGATGAAGACCTTGTCGACTGCAGGGGCGTTCCGTACGAGGTTGCGCAGATCAGTGTAAAACTTGCCCTTTTCTGCAGGATCTGCTTGAAGAGTGGACGAGTTAAGCACTGGGCCAGACTGAAGAGGTCAGGGTGTTGGGGCAAGGGACGGGTCGATTCAGCTCGCTGCTCCGCGAGGTTTATGCATCTCTGCACAGGCCTTCAGCTCGCTGCTCTGCGGTTTACTTTACTCTGTACTGAACTGAGGCTGTGGCCTGCAACTAAATCTGCCTGGTTGTGGACTCACTTTCATGAACTTCAGTTCTGAATGTTACTTGCTTACTTTTATTGTTTGCACATTGGGTGTTTGACAATCTTCTTGTTTTAATGGACACTATTGGGTTTCTTTGTTTTGTGGCTGTCTGTAAGGAGACAAAGCTTGAAGTTGTATATAGTATACATACTTTGATAATAAATGTATTTAGTACTTTGAACTTTGAACTTTGAGCAACTGGGGAAAAGGTTCTGACATTCTGTACTATCTATGCTCCTCATTATTTTGTAAACATCTATCAGGTCACCCCTCAAGCTCCTACGTTCCAGTGAGGAAAAGCCCAGCCTATTGAATCTCTCCTCATAACCGCAGCTCTCCATTCCAGGCACCACTCTGGAGAATCTCTGGAGACTCTCTTTATTGCTACCACATTCTTCCTGGAGTGTGATGACCAGAACACTACATAAAACCATAAGACCATAAGGTATAGGAACAGCATTATGCCTTTTAACCCATCGAGTATGCTCCGCCATTTTATCATGGCTGAAATACTCCAAAGGCGGGCCAACTAATGCTTTGTACAGCTGCAACATGACATCCCAATTCTTATACTCAATGCTGTAAGCTATCAAGGCAAGTGTACCACATGTCTTCTTCACCATCCTGTCCAACTGTGTCACCATTTTCAATGAACTGTGTTCTTCGGTACATTAATAGTCCTAAGGTTAATGCCATTTACTCTACACGTTCTCACAGTAGTTGACATCCCAAAATACATTACCTTTCATTTATCTGGATTAATTTGCTACCTGCCACTGCTCTGCCCAACTTTCCAGCTGATCTATATCCCACTCCTACCATATCACTACATCTTGGCCTGAAGCATTGACTGTTTACTGCTTTCCATGGATGCTGCCAGACCTGCTGAGTTCCTCCAGCATTTTGTGTGTGTTGCTCTGGATTTCCAGCATCTGCTGAATCTCGTGTGTTCATATTTGCTATTCTCTAGCCTTGTGGTACATCACTTCAAGTTCAAGTTCAAGTATGAATGTCATTCAATCACACAGCCAAATGAAACAATGTTCTTCCAGAGCTAAGGTAAAATACATAGTACCAACAGCACGTATAGTTATGATAGAAGAAAAACATACACTCACAAAAAATATATAGCCCAAGGCCTGAAGATTGATGATCCATGGGATGTTTTCCTGGAGCTATGTTTCTCCAAGAACAAGTACGTAGCAGTTCCTCATCACATGCTCGTGCAGCCACAGATAAACATAATCCAGTTTGTCTTCCACAAGCAAACACTGGAGAGAAGCACTGACAGGAGGGGCTAACCCCAACCCAGCACGAATTCCAGCATGCTCGCCACACCTTTACACTCTCCGACATCTCCTGCCCTGGGTGCCTGGAAACAGGTGACCCGTGACGTGAGGCCCTGGTCTGCACAATAACCAAGACCAGGCAGCTCCCCCACCATCGGACCTGCAGCATTCTACATCACGAAGGTTCAAAAAGTTCAAAGTAAATTTATTACAGAAGTACATATATATACAACCCTGAAATTTACTGTATTGTGGGCATTGCCAGTAAATACAAAGAAAGACAATGGAATCGTGAAAGACTGCACCCAACAGGACGGACAAACAACCTGTGTGCAAAAGACAACAAACTGTGCAAATACAAAAAGAATAAATAAATAAATAAACATCAAGAACATGAGATGAAGAGTAATTAAAAGTGAGTCCAGAGATTGTGGGAACAGTTTAGTGATAGGGCAAGTGAAGTTGAGTGAAGTTATCCCTTCTGGTTCAAGAGCCTGATGGTTGAGGGGTAATAAACGTTCCTGAACCTGATGACGTGAGTCCTGAGGCTCCTGTACCTTCTTCTTGAAGGCAGCAGCAATGTCCAACAAGGTCTTGTGATCACAACAAAAACACCCAGGACAACCATTTGTGCCCTTTGTAGGATGCCTTCTTTTCTAGGAGGATAACAAAAATGTAAAAGTCTCCATCAGAGCCCCAGCAACCTCCTCCCTTGCTTCTAAAAGCATTCAAGGATGCATCCCAACAGACCCTAGGGAATGATCTGCCTTTATATTCACTAAGGCATCTTAGCCACCTTAATATACGCTGATACCTTTGACACTTCCTTTTTCCTGCAAGAAGCATATTCCAGAATCTGAATGCACCCCTCCCCTAACTCCCTATCCTTCACATCCTTCTCCTGGTTGAACACTGTTGACAGGGTGGCGAATCTGTGGAATTCATTGTCTCAAACAACATTGGATATATTTAAGGTGGAGGTTGATAGGTTTATGATTAGTAAGGGCATCAAAGGTTACAGAGAGAAGTCAGGACAATGGGACTCGGAGGGATAATAGATCACCTGTGATGAAACGGTGGACCTGACTCGATGGGACAAATGGCGTAACTTTGTTCTGATGCCTTTTGCTCTTATAGTCTTAAGTATTAAATTAGGATCCCTCTTGTATCCCTTGGCTCCACACATAGATTTCTCTGTTCGTCCCTGACGGTATCTACTTTTTCCATAGCTACCCTCTTGATTCTTTTATAATACACATATAAAAGCCTTTAAGCTTCTTCTTAATTCTGTTCATGAACTAACCCCACACCCCTTTCTGTCCTCCTAATTTCATTCTCTCCGACATTCGCTATAAGTCCCAAAGAATCGGAATCAGAATCATGTTTATTTTCACTGACATACACTATGTTGTCCTGATGAAGGGTCTTGGCCTGAAACATCGACTATTGCTTCCCATCCATAGATGCTGCCTGACTGCTGAGTTCCTCCAGCACATTGTGTGTATTGCTCTAGATTTCCAGCACCTGCAGTACCTCTTGTGAATGTTCTGAAATGTGTTGTTTTGCAGCAATAGTACAATGCAGTATATATAAATTACTATAAATTACCAAAATAAACAAATAATTCAAAAGATGAATAATGAGGTGGTGT
Organism: Mobula hypostoma; assembly: GCF_963921235.1. Classification (NCBI taxonomy): domain Eukaryota; kingdom Metazoa; phylum Chordata; class Chondrichthyes; order Myliobatiformes; family Myliobatidae; genus Mobula; species Mobula hypostoma. Next base: position 7,278,590 of record NC_086128.1, read on the forward strand.
TGATGGGTTCATTGTCCATTCAAAAAATCTGATGGCAGAGAGGAAGAAATTGTTCTCAAATTGCTGAGTGTGGGTCTTCTGTATCTGCTCCCCATTGGTATCAATGAGAAGAAGGCACGTCTCAGGTGGTGAAGGACTCATTTGACACCAACTTCCTGTACTTGACATATAATTCCTTCCTTTTCATTATCAAACTTTCAATTTCCTTTGTTAACTAAGGCTCCTTAATCTTACTATCTTTGCTGCTTACCATTACAGGGACGTGCTGACTCTTACTATTATGTCTTTATACACCTCCCACATATCAGATATCATTTGCTCCTCTAGCAATGTACTTTCAATGTACTTTCCAATGTACTTTCGTCAAGCCCCGTCTAATACTAGTAAATCAGCCCACCCCCAATGTAAGACACAAACTTCACTCTACTTCACTTGCCCCATCATTGAAATGTTCCCACAACCCATGGACTCACTTTCAAGGACTCTTCGTCTCATGTTCTCAATATTTATTGCTTATTTATTTATTATTATTATTTCTCTCTTTTTGTATTTGCACAGTTGTCTTTTATACTCTGGTGAACATCCAAGTTGGTGTGGTGTTTCATTGATTCTGTTTTGGTTATTATTCAATAGATTTATTGAGTATGCCCACAAGAAAATGTATCTCAGTGTTGTATATGGTGACATATATATACTTTGATAATAAATTTACTTTGAACTTTGACTATGACTTATTTCCAAATACAAGCTCAAGTAAACTCCTTCCCTAGTAGGATTCTCTATCCATTCTAACTCTCTTAGATGCATTTTAAAAATTCCACCTCATTGAATCCTCTCGCACTAAGGTAATCTAGTTTACTTTATTCAAAGATACAGCATGGAATCGGCCCTTCTGGCCCTTCGATCTGTGCCACCAAACAAATGCCAATTTAACTCTAACCTAACCACTAGACAATTTACAATGATCAATTAACCTACCCAGTACTTCTATGGAGTGTGGGAGGAAACCAGAGCACCTAGGGAAAACCTGTGCATTCCATGGGGAGGATGTACTGAGAGTCCTTACAGAGGACACAATATTGAACTGCAAACTCAATGCCTCGTGCTGTAATAGCATTGCTCCAAGCGCTACACTACCATGGGGCCCCTATTAATATTGGGAAAGTTAAAATCCCCCACTACTGCTACACAATTTATAGGAAAACAGATACTTGAGTGGAAGAATTCACGGCATGATTTATAGCCTTGCCTGTTTGTAAGCTGATTGTGGTCAGGAAGGTACTAGGGATTCCCTCAAAGGGTTAAAAAAAATGGCCAGAAGTTGCTGCCATCCTCACAGCACACACCATGCCTTTCTGCAATACTCTCCCTCCTGTCTGTGTAGCAGTTCCTGAATCTATCTGGGAAATCTGAATGTAAGAACTGGCATTGCAGTTTGGTTTCTAACTATTGATTTTTACTAGTAAAGAAACCACACTGTCTGTATAATGAACTTCAAGCCCAAGTCAGTTTTAGAGCTCTGGAGCAAAGTGGAAGTCATTCACTCCTACCTTGCCCTCGCCTCTCAGAAACCAACAAAAAGCAGTCGGAAAATTGCAATAATCATTGTCCAGTGTTCAACTGTTCTGTTGGTCACAACTCACTTATGTTACAGTAAATCATATCAGTTGTCAAATCCATCAAAAAATCTATAATGCAGCAAATATAAGTGACTCATTTATTCCCAGACAGAGCCCGAACCATACACTACGGTCCCATAGCTCTCACACTATCTCTGTTTCTACATGTAAACTGCAGTGTAAATTAACTGAATAATAACTGCTTATGAAACATACTTGCTGTAGTTGAAGTAACTAAATTAATTATTGATTCCCGGTTCTCTGAAACAGCTCTGATGTTTTAAAGCCCTCAGATCCTGTATAATCCAAAGACAATTAATGAAAATATATTCTCCCACAGGTTCAATATTGCTGCCGTGTAGAAATGGCAGTCCAGGCTGTCAGATACATCTTGGCTGCATTATAATCGAATCAAGCAGCATGAAAGGACAGCCATGGAAAGGTTAGCTGAGCAGAGAGGAAAATAAGAAAGGGAGATAGAGAGAGAAAGGGGAAAGAAAAGAAATAAATTTATGCACCATGCCTTTGTTGTTGCCTCAGGAGATCAAAAATTCATGTAAAACCAATGAAAAGCTTTTCAAACATTACAGAACAGAAACAGGTCCTTCAGCCCATCTAGACTGATCACAAGGCATCCGTTTTATTCAACCCACGTTACCGCCCCTCCCCCATCCCCCCCTCCCAATTCCAGCAGTCACCTACATACTTGGATAAACCTACCAATTAATCTAACGAGCCACACGTTTATGGGTCATGAGATGAAAATAGAGCATTCAGAAGAAACTCACAGAGTCATTGGAGAAGGTGCAGAGATCAGGATTAGACCATAAGACATAGGCAGAGAATTAGGCCATTTGGCCCATCAAGTCTGCTCTGCCAATCCATCATCACTGATTTATTACCCCTCTCCACCCCATTCTCCCCATAACCATTGATGCCCTGACTAATCAAGAACCTATCAACCTCTGCTTTAAATATACCCAATGACTTGGCCTCCACAACTGCCTGTGACAAAGAATTCCACAGATTCACCATCCTCTGCCTTAAAGAAATCCCTCCTCATCTCTGTTCTAAAGAGATGTCCCTCTGGTCCTAGACACCCCCTCTATAGCAAACATCCTTTCCAGATCCATTCTAGCTAGGCCTTATTTGATAGGTTTTAATGAATTGCACTGGAGTTGCTGGAGCTACGAGCCACTCACATGCAAGCACTATTTCTATCTCGGATGATAGTGACCAGATAACCTGCTATTCTGATCTTTACCATCATTAAAGCAAACTATAAATTAAGTCAGTCAAATTGTGGCCTGCAGATTGGCAGTGGGTGATCCCTGTATTGGAATAATAGTCTAGAAAATTTATTAGTCCAGCATCAAGAAAGTCCGAGTGTGCCAGATGATTACAGTTTTACTGTAAATACTTCTTTGAAAGGCAGTGATTGCTGAAATATGGGAAAGAGCTCAGGGTTTTTGCAAACACCAAACGTGACAATGCCCAGACAATGCATTCTGTGCAGCGCGAGAATCCCTCAGTGTGCTAAGGCACTTGAACAATCAACTCTGTATATAGTATGTCTTCATCATAATGGAATATTGATTTGCACTCTTCCACCTGCATTCCATGTAGAAATCCAGGGAATGCTGGCCACACAGGAGCAAATTCAGTCACTGTGCCGTGCACATTTGATATAGTTATTCCACACTGAGAACAACCTGCACTGTTTCAGCCACCATCGTGATTGTATGAAAGACACACCATGCATGCCAATCTTTCTTTATATTGCACCAGTATAAATCCATGCTGAAAACATGTTTAGAGGACAACTGATTTTATTATATTGAAACAATGCATCTGTTTCATTGTCAAACAGATTTGAACTACAGGATGGATCAGAAGGTGCAGGGGAGATCTGCAAGGATGTCACCAGCATGCTAGGGAATGACAATCATGAACTTGGATTCTACAGGCTGAGTTTCGTTTCATCAGAAAGAGTTCTCAGTGGGTGTGTCTATAATCAGAGGCCTATAGAAAATAAATAAATGGGACCTAGAAGCCAGCAAATGAGGGATAGATTCACGTTCATTGGAAGAAGGATAAAAGGGAAAGTTCAATTGTCTTTCAGCTATACTCATGAATATAGCCAACCAAAACAATGTTCCTTCAGGGCCAAGGTGCAAAACGCAGTCCCAACAGTCAGACACAGCCCAAGGCTCATATATCATATATGCAGTAATTATAACAGCAGTAGACATACCATCACAGAAAATGTATTATAGCCCAGGTCCCTGAGTATCAACAAGATCAAGCTCACGGCAGTCCAACCATCACATGCTAGCACAGCTGCAGATGAATGCAATCCAGCTTGTCTTTCACTAAACGAACACTGGAGGGCAGCACCATCAGGAGAGGCCAGCCCCCACCCCAGCATGGCCCCCACACCACCTCCTCCCCTGGACAGCTGGAACAGACGACCCTGCGGCAGGAGGGCCTAGTCCGTGCTACAACCTAGGCCGTGCAGCTCTCCCGCCGTCAGTCTCGACAATGAACCACTGAAACAGACTTACAGTATTCTGGATGAAAGAGTGGAGAGAAGAGCTCTTTCCCCATTTTAAGAAGTGTGAAAAGCCATAGTCCGTCATTACTTAATTGGGGAGTGGCAGTTTTGGAGTGATGGCCCACCAGTCTCACCATAGGTTGAGTCAATGAGACTCAATCACACTGGTGTATGGGACCACTGAAAACATCCATGCTTAGCAAGAACCTGACTTGGCCATTGAAGTTGCAGCTCTGTCTTGGCTTTTGAAGCTTATGTGGGAAGCTAACAACATCTGGTTCAGATAAACCTGCTATACATGCAAAAAAGTTTCAAGAGTAGTGATGCATAGAACATAGAAATCTACAGCACATTACAGGCCCTTCAGACCACAATGTTGTGCCGACAATGTAACCTACTCTAGAAATTTCCCTACCGCATAGCCCTCTATTTTTCAAAGTTCCATGCACCTTAAAACTGTGCCCCCTCATGTTGGCTATTTCAGCCCTGGGAAAAAGCCTCTGACTATGCACACGGTCAATGCCTCTCATCATCTTATACACCTCTATCAGGTCATCTCTCATCCTCCGTCGCTCCAAGGAGAAATGGCCAAGTTCACTCAACCTATTCTCATAAGGCATGCTCCCCAATCCAGGCAACATCCTTGTAAATCTCCTCTGTACTCTCTCTAGAGTATCCACATCCTTCCTGTAGTAAGGTGACCAGAACTGAACACAGTACTTCAAGTGGGGTCTAACTAAGATCTTATAAAGCTGTAACATTACCTCACGGCTCTTGAACTCAATCCTATGGTTGATGAAGGCCAGCACACCATACGCCTTCTTAACAGCATTGTCAACCTGCACAGCAGCTTTGAGTGTCCTATAGACACAGACCCCAAAGTGTCCCTGATCCTCCACACTGCCAAGAGTCTTACCATTAATACTATATTCTGCCATCACACTTGACCTACCAAAATGAACCACTTCACACTTATTTGGGTCGAACTCCGTCTGCCACTTCTCAGCCCAGTTTTGCACCCTATTAATGTCCCACTGTAACCTCTGACAGCCCTCCACACTATCCACAACACCCCCAACCTTTGTGTCATCATCAAACATACTAACCCACCCTTCTACTTCTTCATCTGGGTATTTATAAAAATCACAAAGAGGAGGTGTCCCAGAACAGATCCCTGCAGAACACCACTGGTCACTGACCTCCATGCAGAATATGAACCATTAACAACCACTCTTTGCCTTCTGTGGGTAAGGTCTCCTTGGGTCCCATGCCTCCTTACTTTCTGAATAAGCCTTGCATGGGGAACCTTATCAATTGCCTTACTGAAATACATATACACTACATACATTGCTCTACCTTCATCAATATGTTTTGATTTTGTCCTCAAATAATTCAATCAGGCTCATAAGGCATGACTTGCCCTTGACAAAGCCATGCTGACTATTCCTAATCAGATTATGTCTCTCCAAATGCTCATAAATCCTGCCTCTCAGGATCTTCTCCAACAACTTACCCATTACTGAAGTAAGACTCACTGGTCTATAATTTCCTGGGTTATCTCTACTCCCTTCCTTGAATAAGGGAACAACATTTGCAACCCTCCAATCCTCTGGTACTTCTCCCATCCCTATTGATGATGCAAAGCTCATCGTCAGAGGCTCAGCGATCTCCTCCCTCACCTCCCACAGTAGCCTGGGGTATATCTTGTCTGGACCCGGCGACGTATCTAACTTAATGCTTTCCAAAAGCTCCAGCACATCCTCTTTCTTAATGTCTCTCTGCTCAAGCAATTCAGTCCACTGTAAGTCATCCCACAGTTGCCAAGGTCCTTTTCCCTGGTGAATACTGAAGCAAAGTATTCATTAAGTACCTCCGCTACCTCCTCCAACTCCATGCACACGTTTCCTCTATCATACCTGATTGGTCCTATTCTCACATGGCTCATCCTCTTGCTCTTCACATACTTGTAGAATGCCTTGGGGTCCTCCTTAATCCTGCTCACCAAGGCCTTCTCATGGCCCCTTTCTAGCTCTCCTAATTTCATTCTTAAGCTCCTTCCTGCCATCCTTGTAATTTTCTAGAGTTCTAACAGTACGTAGTTTCTTGAACCTTTCATAAGCTTTTCTTTTTGTCTTAACTAGATTTTCTACATCCTTTGTACATCATGGTTCTTTTACCCGACCATCCTTTCCTTGCCTCAATGGAACGTACCTATGCAGAACACCATGCAAATATTCCCTGAGCATTTGCCATAATTCTGCCATGCATTTCCCTGAGAACATCTGCTCCCAAGCTCCTGCCTAATAGCATCATATTTCCCCCACCCCAATTAAATGTTTTCCCAAATTGTCTGCTCCTATCCCTCTCCAGCACTATGGTAAAGGAGATAGAGTTGTGATCACTACCTCCAAAATGCTGTCCCACTGAGAGATCTGACACCTGACCAGGTTCATTTCCCAATACCAGATGAAGTACAGTTTCTCCTCTAGTTGGTTTATCTTCCTGAACTCCACCCTATCTAAACCCCTTGCTCTAAGAAGATGCCAGTCAATATTAGGAAAGTTAAAATCACTCATCACAACAACCCTATTATTATGCACCGTTCCAGAATCTTCCTTCCTATCTGCTCCTCAAGGTTCTGTTATTATTGGGGGTTCTATATAAAACACCCAGTAGAGTTATTGCTCCCTTCCTGTTTCTGACTTCCACCCACGCTGACTACTAGGACTTAAACTCGGCCCTTGTGTTTAAAGCACGCTCACCCAAGTTCAAGTTCTGGGCTTTATGCCAGATTATTTGCCTGTGTAAAATTTACATGTATTTTTGCGCATATTTTTGTTTAATAAAAAGACGTGTTAAGAATATAAACACAAGGAATTCTGCAAATGCTGGAAATTCAAGCAACACACATCAAAGTTGCTGGAGAACGCAGCAGGCCAGGCAGCATCTCTAGGAAGAGGTACAGTCGATGTTTCGGGCATGAAGGGTCTCGGCCCGAAACGTCGACTGTACCTCTTCCTAGAGATGCTGCCTGGCCTGCTGCGTTCACCAGCAACTTTAATGTGTGTTACGTGTTAAGAATATTTGATTTTTAGGAACCTGTTTTATGTATTTTTAGTACAAATGTCTATCTACAATATTAAATTTTAATTGTTTGCAAGAATTTTTAAAATTAAACAAAAAATGTAAAATGATTGATTACAGTATTGCTCTCATATTTTTCCCTGACATTTTCTCCTCTCCTGTTTTGGCTGGTGTACGACAGTAGCCTCATTTATCTTCTGATGATCGTTTTGTGTTCCAGAGCATTTTCCTCCAGTGAATGTGCATTTGTTAGGCCCAGGAATTTTCCTGCTCCAACTCAGGAGATAAGGACAGAAAAAAGCAGTTACTCACACACATCCTTGAGCTCCTGACTGTCTTGTTTTCTCCTTTCTGTGTGTTCTATTTGTTGCTCTTTTTCCACAGTCAATACTCCACACTTGCGACAGCATTTTCACTTTTAGGCTTATTCATTTGGTTCCATCATGTGATTATAAATGTGGTCACCCACCAGGAATCCAGAAAAAGTCCTGTTGAAAGGCAAGGCTTCAGGTGATTTAACAACACTGCAACATCATGAATAACATCTAAATCAGTGCTCATAAAAATACACAAAATCAATGAGTGGAAGGAGTGCTTGCCATTTTGAGCACTTCTGGCCTGAAAACATATCCAGAGTTTAGTCCCCTCTAGAGCTGATGCATCTGAAATACATGTAAAGGATCCCAAGACACCATTTCAAAGAAGAGCAGAAGAATTTTGTTCAGTGACAGAGCCAATATTTGTCATCAGATAGACGGCCTAGTTAATGTGCTATGGGGGACTTTGCTCAGCACAACTACCCTTTCCCTTTTCCTACATTACAAAAACATATGCAGTTCAAAATTATACCCTCTGGTTTAAAATGATTTGGGATGTACTGAGGTTATATAAAGTGACACATATCTTAAAAAGAAGTCTTTCTCTAAATTCAAGGCAGCTGGACAACATTCTGCAGGTTATTCTGGACCTGTCCCAACCTACCTCATCTGTGTCTTGCTGAATTCCCTTTTATTTCAGAATGATTCCAGTACTCTCTTCATATTTCAAACAGCTGCAGTTTAATTCCTGGGATTGCTTTCTTTTTCCGTCTCTGTTTTCATCCATTCCCTCCTGTTTACACCTCTTCAGCGATGACTACCAAACCTTCTCCATCTTCTTTCAGCAGGCTCCCATCACTTCTATCACAGTTTCTCTTCACCTCCACCCCACTGCCAGCATTCCTTTGTTCCCTCCACTGCTCAGTCTTTTGTGTAACTTAAAGCGTACTTGTTTTCTCACTCTGCCATGCACTGACTCTGCCTTAAATCAGTCAACAGCCTTAAAGCCAGAGAAACAGCCAATGTTTCTTCTCAAGTGGCCTCTCGGAGCAACTTGCTTCTCTCCAGCTCTCTGGGTTCTGAAGTGGCTGATGATGCTTGCACTGCATTTCACCATATATGGAGGAAGATGTGGATGGGTAACTGATGAGACCATAAGACAAAGGAGCAGAATTAGACCACTTGGCTCATCAACCCTACTCCACCATTCAAACTTGGCTGATTTACTTCTCATTTCAACCCCATTCCCTGCCCTCTCCCAGACTCTTTGATGCTCTTACTAATCAAGTCCATTGTTTGGGATCCGCTTTTATTCTTCTAAACTCCAGAATGATGCTGAATGGTGTTGCTGTGTGAGTCTGGTGTGAGGCATGCAAACAACATGCTAGTTCAATGAAGTCAGCCAAATGTAATTAGAGCCATAGTGTTGAGGATGCGAAGATTGGTTGTTTATCCAGCCAATGGAGCATTCTGCAGAGAAAGTATTGCTGGCATCTATACTGTGCTTTGAGCTGCCTGCCCTAGGTAGTCTTGTTGGTCATGAAGGAATTAAAATATGGAAGGAAACATAAAACTTGAATGAGTGTAGGACAGTGGAATTAGAGAAATGAGAGGTCTTTGGTCTTGCCACGTGTTTAAAGGAATAGAAGTTGCCATTTTGTGAAGCTGCTCTGTAACCTCCATTTTATGAACTGTAGGTAGGAAAAGGGATGAGGTCCTGAAAGGAGAATATAGGGAGCTAGGAAGGGAGTTGAGAAAAAGGACCGCAAAGGTAGTAATCTCGGGATTACTGCCTGTGCCACGCGACAGTGAGAGTAGGAATGCGATGAGGTGGAGGATAAATGCGTGGCTGAGGGTTTGGAGCAGGGAGCAGGGATTCAAGTTTTTGGATCATTGGGACCTCTTTTGGCGCAGGCGTGACCTGTACAAAAAGGACGGGTTACACTTGAATCCTAGGGGGACCAATATCCTGGCAGGGAGATTAGCGGGGCTACTGAGGTGACTTTAAACTAGAATGGTTGGGGGGTGGGAATCAAATTAAAGAGGCTAGGCGTGAGGAGGTTAGTTCACAACAGAGGGATGGGAACCAGTGCAGAGAGACAGAGGGGTGTAAAGTGAGGGTAGAAGCAAAAAGTAGTAACGTGAAAAGTAAAAGTGGCAGGCCGACAAATCCAAGGCAAGCATTAAAAAGGGCCACTTTTCAACATAATTGTATAAGGACTAAGAGAGTTGTAAAAGAGCGCCTGAAGGCTTTGTGTGTCAATGCAAGGAGCATTCGTAATAAGGTGGATGAATTGAAAGTGCAGATTGTTATTAATGATTATGATTAATGGATTTGTGAAAGGAAAATCATGTCTGACGAATCTCATAGAATTTTTTGAGGATGTAACTAGTAGAGTGGATAGGGGAGAACCAGTGGATGTGGTATATTTGGATTTTCAAAAGGCTTTTGACAAGGTCCCACACAGGAGATTAGTGTGCAAACTTAAAGCACACGGTATTGGGGGTAAGGTATTGGTGTGGGTGGAGAATTGGTTAGCAGACAGGAAGCAAAGAGTGGGAATAAACGGGACCTTTTCAGAATGGCAGGCGCTGACTAGTGGGGTACCGCAAGGCTCAGTGCTGGGACCCCAGTTGTTTACAATATATATTAATGACTTGGATGAGGGAATTAAATGCAGCATCTCCAAGTCTGCGGATGACACGAAGCTGGGTGGCAGTGTTAGCAGTGAGGAGGATGCTAAGAGGATGCAGGGTGACTTGGATAGGTTGGGTGAGTGGGCAAATTCATGGCAGATGCAATTTAATGTGGATAAATGTGAAGTTATCCACTTTGGTGGCAAAAATAGGAAAACAGATTATTACCTGAATGGTGGCCGATTAGGAAAAGGGGAGGTGCAACGAGACCTGGGTGTCATTATACACCAGTCATTGAAAGTGGGCATGCAGGTACAGCAGGCGGTGAAAAAGGCGAATATTATGCTGGCATTTATAGCGAGAGGATTTGAGTACAGGAGCAGGGAGGTACTACTGCAGTTGTACAAGGCCTTGGTGAGACCACACCTGGAGTATTGTGTGCAGTTTTGGTCCCCTAATCTGAGGAAAGACATCTTTGCCATAGAGGGAGTACAAAGAAGGTTCACCAGATTGATTCCTGGGATGGCAGGACTTTCATATGAAGAAAGACTGGATGAACTGGGCTTGTACTCGTTGGAATTTAGAAGATTGAGGGGGGATCTGATTGAAACGTATAAGATCCTAAAGGGATTAGACAGGCTAGATGCAGGAAGATTGTTCCCGATGTTGGGGAAGTTCAGAATGAGGGGCCACAGTTTGAGGATAGAGGGGAAGCCTTTTAGGACCGAGATTAGGAAAAACTTCTTCACACAGAGAGTGGTGAATCTGTGGAATTCTCTGCCACAGGAAACAGTTGAGGCCAGTTTATTGGCTATATTTAAGAGGGAGTTAGATATGGCCCTTGTGGCTACGGGGGTCAGGGGGTATGGAGGGAAGGCTGGGGCGGGGTTCTGAGTTGGATGATCAGCCATGATCATAATAAATGGCGGTGCAGGCTCGAGGGGCCGAATGGCCTACTCCTGCACCTATTTTCTATGTTTCTATGTTTCTATGTTTGATGAACTGATTCTTGCTCTGGGATAACCTAATCAAAGCAATTGAATGTGGATACAAGGAGTTTCTTGCTATTGATCTGCTGAACCTGAGCTCATTCTCGGATAAGCTGGTTATTGTATACAATGGCAGGTTTACAGAAGTAATCTCGTTGTCTCGGTCCAGTGCCTGGGAGACTCAATTTAACCAGTTTGAACTAGAGTTGAATAGAACAAAAGAAGTTACCTAAGGTACAAAGTTGTGTAACTCTTGGCGACATCGAATGAGAATCTGACATGGGTCAGTCTGATGGCCTTATGCCAACAAGATCAAAACATAGCGATGAGGAAAGGTTACAAGAAAGGAGACCTTCAAGTGCAAAGTGGCAAGAACTCTGGAGACTAGCTATTGCAAGGATGAACCCCATGCCAGAGACTGGGAGAAGAAAGGTCAATCATCTGGCCAACAAGAGATTTTCTATTTTGGTGTTATAAATTGGGGAAGTGACCTGAGTGAGCATTGGTACAGAGGGAACAGTAGAATTCATGTCTTAAATTGTTAGGGTCAAGGCAATTACATTGTTGTTTGTGCAGAGACAATAAAATGTGAGCTTTCATTAATTAAGAGTTGCGTTGTGAGTTGCCTAATCTAGATCCGTTGATGATTGGTCAATAGTCTATGTCTCAGAAGCAGGGATCATTACTGCACAGCAGATCACAAGTTGTTGACTATGCCTGACATCTTGATCTTTGAGCACCCTTTTCTTCAGATGACCAAAGACTGCTGGCATTTTGAAGGTGATGATGAATTTCATTATCCATACCTGCCTTTGCTCACAGGCAGTTCCTGTAGCATGCAAAGCAATCCATATTTGCCTGGATCTTGTCAACATTTAGAAACATAGAAACATAAAAACATAGAAAATAGGTGCAGGAGTAGGCCATTCGGCCCTTCGAGCCTGCACCGCCATTTATTATGATCATGGCTGATCATCCAACTCAGAACCCCGCCCCAGCCTTCCCTCCATACCCCCTGACCCCCATAGCCACAAGGGCCATATCTAACTCCCTCTTAAATATAGCCAATGAACTGGCCTCAACAGTTTCCTGTAGCAGAGAATTCCACAGATTCACCACTCTCTGTGTGAAGAAGTTTTTCCTAATCTCGGTCCTAAAAGGCTTCCCCTCTATCCTCAAACTGTGACCCCTCGTTCTGGACTTCCCCAACATCGGGAACAATCTTCCTGCATCTAGCCTGTCCAATCCCTTTAGGATCTTATACGTTTCAATCAGATCCCCCCTCAATCTTCTAAATTCCAACGAGTACAAGCCCAATTCATCCAGTCTTTCTTCATATGAAAGTCCTGCCATCCCAGGAATCAATCTGGTGAACCTTCTTTGTACTCCCTCTATGGCAAAGATGTCTTTCCTCAGATTAGGGGACCAAAACTGCACACAATACTCCAGGTGTGGTCTCACCAAGGCCTTGTACAACTGCAGTAGTACCTCCCTGCTCCTGTACTCAAATCCTCTCGCTATAAATGCCAGCATAATATTCGCCTTTTTCACCGCCTGCTGTACCTGTATGCCCACTTTCAATGACTGGTGTATAATGACACCCAGGTCTCGTTGCACCTCCCCTTTTCCTAATCGGCCACCATTCAGGTAATAATCTGTTTTCCTATTTTTGCCACCAAAGTGGATAACTTCACATTTATCCACATTAAATTGCATCTGCCATGAATTTGCCCACTCACCCAACCTATCCAAGTCACCCTGCATCCTCTTAGCATCCTCCTCACTGCTAACACTGCCACCCAGCTTCGTGTCATCCGCAGACTTGGAGATGCTGCATTTAATTCCCTCATCCAAGTCATTAATATATATTGTAAACAACTGGGGTCCCAGCACTGAGCCTTGCGGTACCCCACTAGTCAGCGCCTGCCATTCTGAAAAGGTCCCGTTTATTCCCACTCTTTGCTTCCTGTCTGCTAACCAATTCTCCACCCACACCAATACCTTACCCCCGATACCGTGTGCTTTAAGTTTGCACACTAATCTCCTGTGTGGGACCTTGTCAAAAGCCTTTTGAAAATCCAAATATACCACATCCACTGGTTCTCCCCTATCCACTCTACTAGTTACATCCTCAAAAAATTCTATGAGATTCGTCAGACATGATTTTCCTTTCACAAATCCATTAATCATAATCATTAATAACAATCTGCACTTTCAATTCATCCACCTTATTACGAATGCTCCTTGCATTGACACATAAAGCCTTCAGGCGCTCTTTTACAACTCTCTTAGCCCTTATACAATTATGTTGAAAAGTGGCCCTTTTTAATGCTTGCCCTGGATTTGTCAGCCTGCCACTTTTACTTTTCACGTTACTACTTTTTGCTTCTACCCTCACTTTACACCCCTCTGTCTCTCTGCACTGGTTCCCATCCCTCTGTTGTGAACTAACCTCCTCACGCCTAGCCTCTTTAATTTGATTCCCACCCCCCAACCATTCTAGTTTAAAGTCACCTCAGTAGCCCCGCTAATCTCCTTGCCATTTAATGCTAAAGGGTGTGTTGATAGCAGAAGCAGGTTGGTAGATGACCTTTGCTTCATGGACTTTGAGTTTAAGCTCCTTGGGTCTCATGTGCATTTGTGAAGAATTCTACAACGTTTTGAAAGCCAGACTCCAAACAGACTGTGCACAAGCATTCTGCCACACATCTGCAGTTCAACCATAGGCATTTGGGGGAATGTGGTTCTGGAGTGGATGAGAAATGCAGGTTCAATAGTTTGCCATTAGTCCAATATTAGTGCCACTCCAGCAGGAGGCTTGTTAAAGGAAAAGAGCAGCATCATTATGAGCAAGTGTGAGAAAAAGACATAGCCGTGACAGCAGACTACGTTAAGACTGAATCTGCCATTGGCTTGGATGCATTATTAAGTAGATTCAAGAAGCAGACGAGTTTCTGGAGAAGGCCGAATTTGAGGTGTGCCACGCGATCTCCTGATTGATGGAGTCAAAGACATTAGTAAGACAAATAAAAACCATGAATAGTGGCTGGTGCTGCTTCCTGCATTTCTCTTACAGTTGAGCAGTGAAAATAAATTCCACGACACCTCTGGACATACAGAAGCCCATTGCAATTCAGAGAGCAGTTCTTCAGATGAAGAGAAGGCCCTTCTGTTGGCAGTCCTTCTGGAAGGAAGCAGTGGGACACCCCATGGTTTTCTCAATCAGATATGCCCCTTTCTTTCACTATATTCATACTGTCAGCTCAGGACTCACACAGTGTTTTGACCCAAAATGTTAACAATTCCTTTTCTTCTTTAGACGCCTCTCAACCCGGTGAGTTCCTCAAGAAGATTATTTGTTCAACCAAGAGTCTTGTGCCAGTTCTTGATCTTCAAATACCGTTTTTCTCAAGCAACAAAAGACAGAGCTTGCACATTCAAAATGATAGTGATGTCACCCTCATTGATGTCTTCCCTCAGCGAAACATTGTTCCCAAGGTTTGAAAATTGGTCCACATTTTCCTGGGTCTCTCTGCAAACTCTTATTGTTAGATGGCAATATTGTGTGGCACAGGCAGATTGGCTGAAGTATTATGTCTCGCAGATGTTGAATGCAAGATTCATCCTCTTGTGCATTTGGGAAATATTTCACCCTGGTGCTCTACTACTGAAATTCAGATGACCTTGGTTCTGCTGTGTGATCACTGTGATTTGAACAGATTCCCATTAGTTCCAAAGATCAGCTCCACTCTCACAGGACATGTACTGGCGGTGAAGTGTAGCATTGCAGCAAGAAAGACTGAAAGAAGTTTCAGAGCAATGACACAGCCTTGTTGATAAAGATCTTCTCTGAAGTTTGGCTCTGTTGTAGACCTAACGGTTGGGATTGTGGTTTGCATGCTATCTGAAGCAAACATTTAGATGGAGACAAATTTCTGTGGGGAACCAAATTTGAGGAAATGGTTCAATAATGCAAATGCTATAATGAGGTTGATACAGGTCACATATAGTGCTCCCGTGATGGAGGAGGCAATTGGAAGGAGATACCTGAGGACAATCCTGGAAAGGATTTCCCCAGGGTGAATATCAGGGAGAACCCACTGTAAACTCTACACTGCCTTGATGATGGTCACAATTATGGGATCTCTGACATGGTGCTGGTCTGGCCAAGGTGAACCAACAGACCCAAATAGATATGATACAATTAGCAATGACCTCAGACAGAACCTTGCAGTGGGATGAATCCTGTCCTTACCGTGCAGATGAGGGTGATCGAACATAGAATGTAGAACAGTACAGTACAGCACAGTACAGATCCTTTGGCCTACGATGTTGTGCAGACCTCTAAATCAACTCCAGGATCAATCTAACACTTTCCTTACACATAGACCTCAATTGTTCCAAGTCCGTATCTAAGAATTTCTTAAATGCCCTTCATCCAGAAATGTCACTTACTTCCAGGTCAGGACTGTACAATTTCAGTACCATATGACTGTGTGGCAATCCTTTCCATCTGAATGATCATATCATTAATGATACAAAATTTATATTGTTTCTGGAATGTTCAAATTGGAGAAATGATGGTACTTGCAGTTTAAATTCTCAGACCAGAATAGAAAAAAGAATTAAAAATTCTGGGAACACTCAGTAGATCAGGCAGCATCTGGGGAAATAGAAATCATCAACTTCTCAGATTGAAGAATTTTGACAGAACTAGAAAAAGAGAAAAACAGTTTAGTGTTGAGTTGTAAAGAAGGTGGGAAAGGGCTGGATAGGACAAAGGCAACGTCCTTGGCAGGGCGAGCCCAGGGTTGCCTTGGGGATAAGTTGTAGAAATTTTCTGATCAGTGATTCAATGCAAGCATTTAGAAAGTGATTACACACAAAAGGAAATGCAGGATGCTGCAAAACACAGAGCTTGGAATAGAAATCTCTGCTTCAGACAGAGCCTCTGTATGAGATCATACAAAGATTATATGCATAAGATCTTATACAGAGCCTTTGTATAAGAACAGACTTCACCTGGAGTATTGTGAGCAGTTTTGGGCCCCTTATCTAAGAAAAGATGTGCTAGCATTGGACAGGATCCAGAAGAGGTTCACAAGAATGATTCCTGGAATGAAAAGGTTAGCGTATGAGGTGCATTTGATGGCTCCAGGCCTCTACTCGCTGGAGTTTAGAAGAATGAGGGGGAATCTCATTGAAACTTGTTGAATATTGAAAAGCTTAGATAGAGTGAATTTGGAGAGGATGTTTCCTAGGGAGTCTAGGACCAAAGGGCACAGCCTCAGAATAGAAGGATGTCCCTTTAGAACAGAGATAAGGAGGAATGTCTTTAGCCAGACGGTGGTGAATCTGTGGAATTAATTACCACAGATGGCTATGGAGGCCAAGTCATTCAGTATATTTAAAGTGGAGGTTAATAGGCTCTTAATTAGTCAGGGCATCAAAAATTACGGTGAGAAAGCAGGAGAATGAGGTTGAGAGGGATAATAAATCAGCCATGATGGAATGGCGTAGCAGACTTGATGGGATGATTGACCTAATTCTGCTCCAAAGTATAATCGTCTTATGGTTCAAAAGACACCATCACAGCCTTTACCAAAAGAAAGATTGTCACAAGTTAACCCTTGGAAGCAAACCAATTTACCCATCTCAAACATAACAAAGCATACATAATCAAAGAGACCAAGCCAAGGAGAGAATTTGGCACAAACTTCAGACAATGTGGATAGTTATCTTCTGACCTGATAACTAAGACAGAAACATAGAAACACAGAAAACCTATAGCACAATACAGGCCCTTCAGCCCACAAAGCTGTGCTGAACATGTACTTACTTTAGAAATTACCTAGGGTTACCCATAGCTCTTTATTCTTTTAAGCTCCATGTACCAATCCAGGAGTCTCTTAAAAGACCCTATCGTATCCACCTCCACCACCGTCACCAGCAGCCCATTCCACGCACTCACCACTCTCTGCGTAAAAAACTTAGCCCTGACGTCTCCACCTTAAAACTGTGCCCTCTCGTGTCAGCCATTTCAGCCCTGGGGAAAAGCCTGTAACTATCCACACAACCAATGCCTCTCATCATCTTATACACCTCTATCAGGTCACCTCTCATCCTCCGTCGCTCTAAGGAGAGAAGGCCAAGTTCACTCAACCTATTCTCGGAAGGCATGTTCTCTAATCCAGGCAACGTCCTTGTAAGTTTCCTCTGCACCCTTTCTATAGATTCCACATCCTTCCTATAGTGAGGTGACCAGAACTGAGCACAGTACTCCAAGTGGGGTCTGACCAGGGTCCTATATAGCTGTAACATTACCTCACGGCTCTTAAACTCAATCCCACGGTTGATGAAGGCCAATGCATCATATGCCTTCTTAACCACAGAGTCAATCTGTGCAGCAGCTTTGAGTGTCCTATGGACTCAGACCCCAAGATCCCTCTGATCCTCCACACTGCCAAGAGTCTTGACATTAATACTATATTCTGCCATCATATTTGACCTACCAAAATGATCCACCACGCTTATCTGGGTTGAACTCCATCTGCCACTTTTCAGCCCAGTTTTGCATCCTATCAATGTCTCACTGTAACCTCTGACAGCCTTCCACATTATCCATAACACCCCCAACCTTTGTGTTATCAGCAAATTTACTAACTCATCCCTGCACTTCCTCATCTAGGTCATTTATAAAGAGATGATGAATGTTTTTTGGAAAAAAAAACAGTGACTCATTTTGATATGAAAGCTTGAAATTTTCAACTATTTTAATGAACTAACATTTTTATGATCTTTAGTTAACCAGTATTTTATCATCAGCCTTAACCCATTTAAAATAATGCATTGTATCTTGTGTTAAAATTGCAAACAAAGGAATGTCACCTTAGTAGCTCCAATGATGAATCTGAGGCAGAATATCACAAAAGGAGAATGAAGAAGTGGTATTGTTTTGCTAATAATAGGTAATCACAGTCTAGCGTACACTGTTATTGTACTCAGCCATGCTCACTCAAATACATTCATTCATGTGAACGCTGAAATGCATAACTGTATAAAGAAGTTCAAAGAGAACATATGAAAACTAGGTAAGGATGGTGGGTATTGAGAGTGATTCGACTTGCAATGGATTACTCATTTCAAATTCACAAAAGAAATGTATTTAAGAAAACTTTAATCATTTCTTTTCACCTGCCAGAAAATAAATCTCACCCACTTCACCCATTTTATTACAGAGTAGATGTGGATTAGAACAAGGTAATGTGAAAAAAATACATTTAACACTATTGGTTTAACTCAGTTGGTAACACTTCTGATTCTGACTCATGGGTTACAAGTTCAAACTCCATTCTGGGTTTAAATACACAATTTAAACTGACATTGCACTTACACAGAGACTACATATGCCTGTTTAAGTAAACATTATACAGTTGATGGAATTCTGGTGTGATGGCCAGGATTCCTTCCTCAACCTCAGTGGCCTAAAGAGCAGATTTTCAAATCATTGTGTTGTTGTTTGTAAGCCACAGATATGTACAAGACTAATATTTTTCTGTATAGCTGTTTTTATCTGAATGCAACTCAATTTATTTGGGGTCTGTGAAAGGTGATTTAAGTGAAACATGTATTCATTTGATTATACTTTTTGATAATATTGGGTGTGCTGATTGCAAAGTCCCAAATTCAAATAAAGACCTTAAGGCCTATTGGGTATAGATAGTCACGAGTACCTGAAGCACCTTCAATAACTCCAAAAGACTGAGGTTTGGTAAAATACTGAAAGGCTTTTATTCGCTGTACAATACGACCTCCACGACCTCCATGGTGAGTGTCTGCCCCTGGACTGAGGGGGGAGGGGCAAGGCGAAACACCTTTATACAGGGTTCTGTGGGAGGAGCCACAGGGGCAGTCAGCAGAGGGGCGTGTCCGGACAGTTAACACAGTTACAACATATATATATATATATATATGGTTTACCACAGTACCCTCAATAAAGGGAGGTTATACTGCAGCTACCTACTCTTCAAAAACTAGTTCCCTTCCATGTTTATCCTCCACAGTGGGTTTAACTGCCAATATTCATTATTTCAGTGGTGGGTCTCCTTTCCCTACCAAGGAGGAGATAAAGTAGTTTAAACACAGTTCATTTATTTTTAGTGATGCACATTTGAAGTTGAATAAAATTCTTAAAGCACACTTAAAGGCCACAGACGATTTTTATCTTATAAAACATTTCCCAATTACAAAAAATTTCTAAAATACGAAGGATTTCCAAAACAGAGGTATAATTCCTATAAGCTAAAATGACATACCAACAAGTTGCAGATGAATGAGTTCATCACTGTAGAAATTAGAGGCAGAGGAATAGATTCTAGTTCACCCCGTTTTTCAGTCTTTCTTCTTGATGTTTCTTGACCACTCCTAACAAGCCTGACTGCTCTCTAACATTCATCCTGGTTATTTTGCCACTTGGATGACTTTATACACATGTGATATTATTTCAGATACCTTTTCACATTGATGGTCTAATAGTTTCTGGGAACTGAGCTGCCAGATACCCACAATTAATGTTGTGGATGCTGACTCGCTGAGTACACAGATCTTTCAACTATTGATAGATCAGCTATATAATGTGCTAAGTGATGGTATCTGGCCTGCAAGCTTCCTTGAACTAAATAACTTAGCCAATGTTGTCTGTTTGATTCAAGCCCTATTAATATGACCCTATTGTTTTACAGTGCACCTCAAGACAATACTGTTTGCAAAGCTGTCCTTTTAACTTCAGACTTATTATTGCTTCTCATTTACATTAAGAACTGTAGATTGGCTCCTGTTTAAGACAAAAAGCTGAACAAAGAATTGGAAGTTTAATTTTCTCAAAAACATCTCTTTAATCCCTAGAATCTCACATCTGCTATGTTTAGAAAGCTGAGCTTGGCAAACATTTGGCATGGAACTGAGAAATGAGTGTTATATAATAACAATCTTGCTGCAAGCCAATATGCAATCTATTTGGGATTACTATTAACAGAATTAGGTTATTTGACTCATGTCTATGTCAATATTTAACTTCCTCTCTCTCTTCATCAACATGCCCTTCCATCTTCTGTTTCGTTCTTATCTAGAGTCTCCTTGAATTTGTTGTTGTTCAGTCGTCAATTCGAGTCCAACTCTTCGTGACCTCATAGGGTCCACAGTGTTTTCATGGCAAGGCACAGATACTGTTGCTGCCCAGGCTGGGACCCGGCTGGGTTTGAACTCATGACCATCTGCCTTGAAGTCCTGTGCTGATGCCACTACACCACCGGCCAGCCTTGAATACATCTATACTATTCACCTCGACTGTTTTCTATGATAATGAGCTCTACATTCCACTCACTCTCTGAATAAGTCAAATTCTCCTGAGTTCTTTCTCAGATTTACAAGTAACTGCCTTACTCTAATTTTGGTCCCATCTTCAAATGGAGATGTTATATTATTAGTTTCTACTCTATTTAATGTTTTCTTAATTTTCAGGCCACCACTTAGCCTTCCATTTTCTATAGAAAGTTTGCCTAGTCTTCCTTATTTTTATTCTGGCTTTTCCCCACTTCATTTCCAGTCCTGATGAAAGGTCTTGGCCCAAAAGATCAGCTATTTATTCACCTTCAGCATTTTGTGGGCGTTGCTTAAGATTTCCAGTATCTGCAGAATCTCTTGTGTCTCTGGCCTGTCCTTTTGAGTACAGTTTCTCTGTTTTGGTACTATGCTGGTAGTGCTCAGAAATTGGATTGTAACAATCTTTGCCTCTCACAATTTTATAAACTTATATCAGGTTTCCCTCAGCCTCTACTCCTCCAGAGAAAACAACCCAAGTTTGTCCAACCACTCCTTTACAGCACATGCCTTCTAATCCAGGCAGTATCCTGGTAAACCTTTTCCGCTCCCTCTCCAAAGCCGTGACATCCTTCCTATAGTGGGGCAATCAGAACTCTATATAATACTCCAGATACAGCCTAACTTGAATCTCATCACTAAGCTCCAAGCCCTTGGCATCCATACTTCCCTGTGCAACTGGATCCTTGATTTCCTCACTCTCAGGTCCCAGTCTATTCAGATTGGCAACAACATCTCCTCTACATTCACCATCAGCACAGCACTATGAGGCTGTGCTCTTATCCCCCTGCCTTACTTATTCTATAACTATGATTGTGTGGCTAAGTGCAGTTCCAATGCAGTATTTAGATTTTCTGAAGACACCACTATTATTGGCTGAATCAAAGTAGTGATGAGCCAACATATAGGAGGGAGACTGAAAACCTTGAGAATGGCGCCTGAGCAACAACCTCTCACTCAATGTCAGCAAAACCAGAAAACTGATTAACTACTCGGGGAAGAAGCCAAAGTCCTCATGAGTCAGTCCTCATTAGGGGATTAGAAGTAGCAAGGGTCAATAGCTTTAAATTCCTTGGCGTTATCATACCAGAGGATCAGTCCTTAATCCAGCACTTAAGTGCCATCACTAAGGTTGCACGGCAACACCTCTACTTTGTTAGAAATTTGGGTAGATTTGGCATGTCATTTAAAACTTCGACAAACTTTTATAGATGCACAGTGGAGAGTATCCTAACATTGCATTACATTGTGGTATGGAAGCACCAGTGCCCAGGAAAAGAGAAGTCTGCAGAAAGTGATGGATACAGCCCAATTCATCAGATCATTCACCAAAACTTGGAATTGAATCCACACCCTACAGAGTCACTTTCAAAGTGTTTTTATGTTCATGTTCTCAGTATTTTGTTTATTTGCACAATTTTTCTTCTTTTGCATGCTGGTTGTTTGTCAGTCTCTTTTTATATATAGCAGCATCCATTATCAGGAAGCCCCCTCCACCCATACCATGCTCTGTTCTTGATGCTGCCATCAGGAAGGAGGTACGGGAGCCTCAGCACCGACACCACCAGGTTCAGAAACGGTTATTACCCCCCAACCATCAGGCTCCTGAACCAGCGTGGATAATTTCACTCAGCTTCACTCGCCCCATCACTAAACTTTTCCCACAACCTATGGGCTCACTTTCAAGGACTCTTCATCTCATGTTCTCGATATTTATTACTTATTTATTTTCTCTTTTCTACTTGCATAGTTTGTTGTCTTTTGCAGATTGGCTATTTGTCCGTCCTGTTGGGTGTGGTCATCTATTGATACCATTGTGTTTCTTAGATTTATTGAGTATGCCCACAAGAAAACGAATCTCGGGTTGTATATGGTGACATATATGTACTTTGATGAAATATTTACTTTGAACTTAGAACTTTTTCATAAATTCATTTGTTATTTCTTTATTTTCCTGTAAATGTTTGCAAGAAAATGTACAGTATCCCAAGTTAGTAGATGGTAACATATACATACGTGCTTTGATAGTAAATTTTACTTTAAATTGTATTTGTCTTAGAGCAGTCAGGAGGTGAGAATGTCACTGCATATATGTGAGTCCAATGCTTCTTGCAGCAACAATAATTAAGTGATGGGCCAAGTTTGCTTTTCAAAGCTGTTTTGAAAATCTCTGCCTTCTTCCTACTCTTGACAATGGTAGTCACTATTCAAGATGACAATTAAGATCAAGATAGTTCATTGTCATTCTTCAGTACGCAGGTGTAAAGGAGAACAAAATTATTGTTACTCAGGATCCATTGATGCATAAAAATCACAATTAGCATAAAGAACGTAAAATAAGCATAAAAACACATTTTAAGATAAACAACAATCTACTCAAAGAGCTCAGAAGCTTGAACCGCACCTATGGGAAGACAGGAATTGTTGGTGTTTTGGAATGAAACTCTGCATTATGACTTGATATAACCTCCACCTGCAGATTTTTGAATTTAAGGTAATGGCTATAAACTGCTTGGGGTAAGTCCTGAGGTTCTGAAAAGAGCTTTATTAGTAAAATTGTTCTCTCTGTCTCTCACTACTTCTACTTTCTGTATTTGTCACTATGTAAGAATATTATTGAATTGACTTTATTACTTGCATCCTTCATATACATGAGGAGTAAAAATCTTTACATTATGTCTCCGTCTAAATGTGCAATGTGCAATTTATAGTAATTTATAATAAATAGTATGTACAACAGGACAGTCAATATAGCATAGAAATACAATTGTATCAGCATGAATTAATCAGTCTGATGGCCTGGTGGAAGAAGCTGTCCTGGAGCCTGTTGGTCCTGGCTTTTATGCTGCAGAACCATTTCCTAGATGGTAGCAGCTGGAATAGATTGTGGTTGTGGTGACTCGGGTCCCCAATGATCCTATGGACCCTTTTCTCATATCTGTCTTTGTAAATGTCCTGAATAGTGGGAACTTCACATCTACAAATGTGCTGGCTTGTCCGCACCACTCTCTGCAGAATTCTGAGATTGATACGAGCATATAGGACACTCATCCCCTCAAACCTGCCCACCATTGAATGAAGGCCTAAATAATTTGCCTGTCACTCATCACCTCTTCTGTGCCAGTTCCCCATTCAGAACCTTTTCTACTTCCTCTTTGAATATTCCGAGTAATTCAGTCTCCCAACACATTAGTGCAGAGAAATTCCAAAGAATCAGAATCAGACTTAATATCACTGACATATGACATGAAATTTGTTATTTTGTAGCAGCAATACAATATAAAACATAAATAAAACAGGCAAAAATTAACATAATAGCGAGGTAATTTTCAAGAATTCATGGACCATGTAGAAATTTATTTTCAGGGGGAAGAAGCTGTTGCTAAAACGTTAAGTGTGGGTCTTCAGATTCCTGTACTCTCTCCCCAATGGTAGTAATAAGAAGAGGGCATATCCTAGATGGTACGAGTCCTTAATGATGGATACTACCATCCTGAAGAATTCTTCAATGGGGGAGAGGGTTGTGTTTGTAATGGAGCTGGCTGATTCCCCTGCAGCCCTTTGCAATCATAAGACCATAAGACATAGGAGCAGAATTGGGCCATTCAGCCCATCGAGTCTGCTCTGCTATTCCATCATGGCTGATTTATTATTTCTCTGAATCCCATTCTCCTGCCTTCTCCCCGTAACCTTTGACACCCTGACTAATCAAGAACTTATCAATCTCCATTTAAAATATATTCAATGACTAGGCCTCTAATTCTATGCGTTTTACGTTCCGTACAGTCTGTGATGCAATCAGTCAGAATGCTGTCCGCTGTACACCTATAGAAATTTATAAGGGTCTTTGATGACATATGTCCAAATCTTCTCAAATTCCTGGCCGTTGAAATGCCTTCTTCATAATTGCATTGATGTGTGGGTCCAGGATAGATCCTCAGAGATGTTGATGACCAGGAACTTGAAGCAGCTCACTCTTTCTACTGCTGACCCCTCACTGAGGACTGGTGTGTCTTCTTCCTAACTTCCCCTTCCTGAAGTCCACAGTCAGTTCCTTCCTCTTGCTGACGTTGGGTACAAGGTTGTTGTTGCAACACCACTCAACTAGATGATTTGTCTCACTCCTGTATGCCTCCTCATCACCATCTGAGATTCTGCCAATAGTGGCATCATCAACAAATTTATAGACGGCATTTAAACTGTGCTTAGGCACACAGTCAGAAGTGCAGAAATTCTTACTTATTTCTGTTTTAAATGACCAATCCCTAATTGGGAACTATGTTCCTTCTTTCAAGGTTCTCCCACCAGTTTTAACGTCACAACATCTACCTTTTATGGTAGACTTCAGATAATTCAATACATCATCCTTCATTCCTCTGAACTCCAAAGTACATACATATAATTCCTTTGCTGCTCATGGCAGGAAAAATCTCTCATCCTACATTTTTACACATCCTTCACGTTGCAGACTCACACCAGGCAACTGGCATTCACTTTGTTTGAGAAATTAAGGGGCGAAGTTAAGATGACACTAAACGGCGACTCCTTTGCTTGCATCTTTGGAAACAGCTCTATTTCCATCTTTAATGTCTTTATTTTTCCCTTTCAGAGTTATTTTGAAGACCATGACCTGGTGCTACACGCTGACTTCGGTTCTTTGTGGGAATGGGACCCACTCTCAAGGTTCCATAACTGGCCGTTGGTCGGCACACCAAGGGCTCGGCCTAAGAGTCCGGCTCGAATTCGGAAGCCTAGGGATCTCGAAGCTCTGGAGATGGGTGGATTGAGGGTTGGTGTCATGGTAGAAGATCTGTGTGTCGTCGGGGGAGTCAGGATATCTGCAGTGGGCCCGAAGACCTGAGATCTTTGCGATCTTTGAGCTCGGAAAAAGTGACGTAACGGACTTTTAACATCATAAACCAGCGAGTTGTTTGTTATGCCTCCCCACTTGCTGGTGAAAAACGGAGACACCTTTTTCTCCCTTTGCATGCCAGATGAAATGTGAAGTCTTCGGGGTAACTGCAAGTCTGTGTCTTTGCTATTTGCTTTGCTCACGCTGAGTGCTCGGTGCCGGTGGGGGAAGGGGGATTATTGCTTGCTGCTGCTTACGCGCGGGAGGGAGGGGAGCTGGGGGAGAACTTTAGGTTTTTAACATTTAACTGACGTTCATTCTTTGGGGCACTCCTCTGTTTTCATGGATGGTTGTGAAGAAAAAGCATTTCAGAATGTATATTGTTTACATTTCTCTGACATTAAATTGGACCTTTGAAATGGCTGGCCACAGCAGCAATAGCAACACACATTTACATAGCACCTTTAACACAGCAAAGCCAACCACAAGCACATTATCAATTGAAGGAGAGTCACACAGACATTATAGCAATGACCAAAAGGTGAGTTCAAAGGATGTAAAGGTGTTTCTAGAGGAGGACCTTGAGTTAGTCATTTGACTGAGGGAATTCCAAAATTCAGGGTCTTGACATTCGAATGTTCAAATATAAATCATTTTAATTATTACAACAAGCAGTGAGGTCTCTATTACAATGTTACCTGATTCTAAAGTAGGGTATATGCAGAAAAGAATATATAGGTCAAGCCTCTTTATAGAAATATTTTTATTTGAGCTGTTGGAAAACAAGCCAATAGCTTGCACTTCTAAGGTACCTTTCGTGCATCAAGCACGGAACAGGAAGGGTTACTAGACCAATAAAAGTGAAATAAGAAGAGCTGATAAGGAGTTGAAATTAGCAGCACAAAAATCTAATAGGTTATCAATGTGTGCTGAACGATTCTATTACAGGATGGGTAATGCGAGTACATGAATATTTACTGCATATGCTGCTCTCTAATAGATGAACCTGTCATTAGTTAACTGTACCGGTAATTCCTTTGGGCGTTTGAAGCTGTATTTTTAAACAACTATCACTTCTACTGAAGAGGACTGAGCTATGACATACTTTTCTTACAAAGGATCATTGTACAGATCCTAGGTGTCCAATTAACAATGAGTGCTCACATATTGATAACCACTTGTTCGCAGCTTTCTTGATAGGTTTATTCTCAGCTTAAGTGTACTGTAAACCAGTACATTTTATCAGTTGTTCATACATTGTACAAATTCTGTGCCTTCATTTGAAATAACCACTGCCTCTTGTCTTTCGCTGTAGTGTTCAAGGTAGAATTCAGTTTACCCTTATCAACAATGAGCACTATGTCTGGCAAATCCATTTGGGCATATTTTTGGACTACACTGATATCCTTGGACCACACTGATATCCCTGAACTCCTCTGATATCCCTGGACTCCTCTGACATCCCTGGACTACACTGATATCCTTGGACCAGACAGATATTTCTGGACTACACTGCTATCCCCACACGACACTGATATCTCTGAGCTACACTGATATCAGTGGGAAGGATATAAAAGAAGACAGATTTTTCCTCAGCGGTTTGATCGAGGCACAACTGTGCAAGCGCATGGACGTCAGCGAGTTAGACCGGTGGGAAGGATATAAAAGAAGACAGCTTTATAGAGCGGGTGACAAAGTAGAGGGAGAGAGAGTAGGAGGGCTTTGGTTCAACAAGGATTTGGCAATAACTGGTCAAAGCGAGGTAAGCTACTGGTGAGGAATAGGAAGTATGTCTGTGAGGCCGGTATTCAGTACTGGGTGTCAGATATGGTATGTCCCAGAGATTCCCAGAGATTCCCAGCCTCCCGGACGGCCATATCTGCACCAGGTGTGTCGAGCTGCAGCTCTAGAGACCGGGTTAGGGAATTGGAGATGCAGCTCGATGACCTTTGTCTGGTCAGAGAAAGTGAGGTGAAAGAGAGGAGCTATATGCAAGTAGTCACACCGGGGCCACAGGAGACAGAAGTGGGTAACAGTCAGGAGAGGGAAGGGCAAGAGTCAGATGCTGGAGAGAACCCCTGTGGCTGTCCCCCTTAACAATAAGTACTCCTGTTTGAGTACTTTTGAGGGGACAGCCTACCTGAGGGAAGCAACAGTGGCCACACTTCTGGCACAGAGTCTGGCCCTGTGGCTCAGAAGGGTAGAGAAAGGAAGAGGTTGGCAGCAGTGATAGGGGACTCTATAGTTAGGGGGTTAGACAGGCAGTTCTGTGGACACAGGAAAGAAACATGGATGGTACTTTGCCTCCCAGGTGCCAGGGTCCAGGATGTTTCTGATTGAGTCCACGATATCCTGAATTGGGAAGGTGAACAGCCAGAGGTCATGGTACATATTGGTACCAACGACATAGGCTGGAAAAAGGAGGAGGTCCTGAAAACAGACTACAGGGAGTTAGGAAGGAAGTTGAGAAGCAGGATGACAAAGGTAGTAATCTCAGGATTACTGCCTGTGCCACGTGACAGTGAGTATAGGAAGAGAATGAGGTGGAGGATAAATGTTTGGCTGAGGGATTGGAGCTGGGGTCAGGGATTCAGA
Organism: Mobula hypostoma; assembly: GCF_963921235.1. Classification (NCBI taxonomy): domain Eukaryota; kingdom Metazoa; phylum Chordata; class Chondrichthyes; order Myliobatiformes; family Myliobatidae; genus Mobula; species Mobula hypostoma. The sequence goes on from NC_086128.1 coordinate 7,306,615, forward strand.
TTTCTGGATCATTGGGACCTCTTTTGGCGCAGGCGTGACCTGTACAAAAAAGACAGGTTGCATGTGAATCGGAGGGAGACCAATATCCTGGCGGGGAGGTTTGCCAAGGCTATTGGGGAATAGTTTAAAATGAAATTGCTGGCAGGATGGGAACCGAACTGAAGAGACAGAGGAAGGGGCGGTTGGCTCACAAATTAAGAAAGCTTGTAGACAGTGTGAGAGAGAGGATAGGCAGTTGATAGAGAAGGGATAAGCTCAGACTGATGGTTTGAGATGTGTCTATTTTAATGCAAGAAGCATCATGAACAAAGCGGATAAGCTTACAGTGTGGATCAGTACTTGGAGCTATGATGTTGTAGCCATTACAGGGATTTGGATGGTGCAAGGGCAGGTAAGGTCACTTAAAATGCCAGCCATTAGATGTTTCAGAAAGGACAGGGAGGAAGGTAAAAGAGGTGAGTGCATGGCACTGTTGATCAGAGATAGTGTCACGGCTGCAGAAAAGGAGGAAGACATGGAGGGATGGTCTACTGAGTCTCTGTGGGTGGAAGTTAGGAACAGCAAGGGGTCAATAACTCTACTGGGTGTTTTTTATAGACCACCCAATAGTAACAGGGACATCGAGCAGCAGATAGGGAGACAGATTCTGGAAAGATGTAATAATAACAGGGTTGCCGTGGTGGGAGATTTTAATTTTCCAAATATTGATTGGCATCTCCCTATAGCAAGGGGTTTAGATGGGGTGGAGTTTGTTAGGTGTGTTCAGGAAGGTTTACTGACACAATATGTCGATAAGCCTACAAGATGAGAGGCTGTACTTGATCTGGTATTGGGAAATGAACCTGGTCAGGTGTCAGGTCTCTCAGTGGGAGAGCATTTTGGAGATAGTGATCACAATTCTATCTACTTTACCATAGCATTGGAGAGGGATAGGAACAGATAAGTTAGGAAAGCATTTAATTGGAGTAAGGGGAAATATGAAACTATCAGGTAGGAACTTGGAAGCATAAATTGGGAACAGATGTTCTCAGAGAAATGTACAGCAGAAATATGGCAAATGTTCAGGGGATATTTGCATGGCATTCTGCATAGGTACGTTCCAATGAGACAGGGAAAGGATGGTAGGGTACAGGAACCGTGGTGTACAAAGGCAGTTGAAAATTTAGTCAAGAAGAAAAGAAAAGCTTACGAAAGGTTTAAAAAACCAGGTAATGATAGTGATCTAGAAGATCATAAGGCTAGCAGGAAGGAGTTTAAGAATGAAATTAGGGGAGCCTGAAGGGGCCATGAGAAGATCTTGGCGAGTGGGATTAAAGAAACCCCCAAGGCATTCAACAAGTATGTGAAGAGCAAGAGGATAAGGTGTGTGAGAATAGGACCAATCAAATGTGACAGTGGAAAAATGCGTATGGAACCGGAGGAGAATGCGGAGATTGATTAGGAATAGTCAGCATGGCTTTGTCAAAGGCAGGTCGTGCCTTATGAGACCGACTGAATTTTTTTGAGGATGTGACTAAACATGTTGATGAAGGTAGAGCAGTAGATATAGTATATATGGATTTCAGAAAGGCATTTGATAAGGTACCCCATACAAGGCTTATTAAGAAAGTAAGGAGGCATGGGATCCAAATGGATTTTGCATTGTGGATCCAGAATTGGCTTGCTTACAGAAGGCAAAGAATGGTTGTAGATGGGTCATATTCTGCATGGAGGTCGGTGCCCAGTGGTGTGCCTCAGGGATCTGTTCTGGGACCCTTCCCTTTGTGATCTTTATAAATGACCTGGATGAGGAAATGGAGGGATGGGTTAGAAAATATGCCGATGACACAAAGGCTGGGGATGCTGTGGATAGTGTGGAGGGCTGTCAGAGGCTACAGCGGGACATCAGTAGGATACAAAACTGGGCTGAGAAGTGGCAGATGGAGTTCAATCCAGATAAGTGTGAGGTGGTTCATTTTGGTAGGTCAAATATGATGACAGAATATAGTATTAATGGTAAGACTCTTGGCAGTGTGGAGGATCAGAGGGATCTTGGGGTCTGAGTCCATAGGACACTCAAAGTTGCTGTGCAGGTTGACTCTGTGGTTAAGAAGGCATACAGTACATTGGCCTTCATCAATCGTGGGATTGAGGTTAAGAGCCTAGAGGTAATGTTGCAGCTATATAGGACCCTGGTCAGACCCCACTTGGAATACTGTGCTCAGTTCTGGTCACCTCACTACAGGAAGGATGTGGAAATGATGTAAAAGGGTGTAGAGGAGATTTACAAGGATGTTGCCTGGATTGGGGAGCATGCCTTATGAGAATAGGTTGAGTAAATGATGAGAAGCATTGATCTTGTGGATAGTCAGAAGCTTTTTCCCAGGGCTAAAATGGCTAACACACGAGGGCACAAAAGCTGTTGCTCTCCTAAAACCCAATAAAGACCCCAACATTCCTAAAAATTACAGACCGATTTCCTTGCTCTGCACCCTCTATAAACTCTACTTTATACTTTATACTTTATTGTCGCCAAACAATTAGTACTAGAACGTACAATCATCACAGCGATATTTGAATCTGCGCTTCACACTCCCTGGATTACAAATATTAAATATTAAAAATAGTTAAAATTAGTAAATATTAAAAATTTTAATTATAAATCATAAATAGAAAATAGAAAAATGGGAAGTAAGGTAGTGCAAAAAAACCGAGAGGCAGGTCCAGATATTTGGAGGGTATGGCCCAGATCCAGGTCAGAATCTGTTCAGCAGTCTTATCTACGAGAGACTCATACTGAAAAGAATATCCCCCTTAGTTGAAGATCTTCTAACACCAGACCAAGCCGGGTTCAGGCCAGGCCACTCCTGCTGCGGTCAAGTCCTGAACTTAACCCAGCATATTGAGGATGGCTTTGAAATGCGACAAATTACAGGGGCAGTATTCGTTGACTTAACAACAGCATACGACACTGTGAATCACAGAGGTCTTCTACGGAAATTGTCTAAAATGTTAAAGAACAAAACCACAGTCAAAGTAATAAGAAGCCTCTTAGAAAATCATAGATTTTATGGAGAAATGAATGGAATTAAGAGTAGGTGGCTTCCACAAAAGAACAGATTACCACAGGGATCAGTCCTGGCACCTCTACTATTTAATATCTACACAAATGACCAACCAACCTTTCCTAACACACGCAGGTTTATCAATGCAGACGACCTATGCACAGCAACACAAGCTAACTCCTTCCAAGAAGCTGAAGTATGACTTACAGCAGTCCTCGAAGCAATGAAGCAGTATTATGAAAAATGGTCTCTGAATCCAAATCCATCAAAAACTCAGGTGTGTGCATTCCACCTGAGGAATCGAGAAGCAGCTTGGAAACTCAAGATCTTCTGGTGTGGGAAAGAGCTCAAACACCAACCGACTCCAATTTACCTGGGCGTGACACTGGATAGGACGCTCTCATTTGCCACCTACATCCAAAAACTCCGAGGGAAAGTTGGCTCTCGCAATTCTCTCTTGAAAAAATTAGCAGGCACGAAATGGGGAGCTAATGCTCACACACTTAGATCAACTGCCCTAGCACTCTGCTATGCACCTGCAGAATACTGTGCACCTGTGTGGGGCAGATCAGCCCATGCGAAGAAAATAGACCTGTTGCTTAATGAAGCCTGCTGAATAATCACGGGCACACTGCGTCCCACACCCACTAACATCATTTACAGACTTGCAGGCATTGCTCCCCCAGAGATCCGAAGGCACACTACAACAAAAATTGAAAAAGGTAAACAGAACTCGGATCCACAGCTCCCACTACATCATCACGTGCCAGTTTCCAACCCCCTAAAGTCGAGGAAAAGCTTTGCTACAGTGGAGGAACTACTGCACGGAACATCTCCCCAAACATACAGGATTGATCTCTGGCAACAAACAGAAGCCAGAACCCCACCAAACAATACAGTGCAAGACCCCACAGAAATGTTGCCAGACGGGGCACTGCTTGACAGACGGAAGTGGTGCACTCTCAACAGAGCGAGAGCGGGAGTTTGTAGGTCGGGAGACAATATGGTGAAGTGGGGTTTAAAGACCAGCGGATCCTGTGAGTGTGGCGAAAGGGTGCAGAACATTGAACACATTCTGTGCAACTGCCCACTCTCACCTGATTTAGCTGACACTGACCTGCTTAACATTGACCAAACAACACTAGAGTGGCTGGCTGTCTGGTGTGACAAGCTATGATGATGACTGATATATCTGAACTCCTCTGATATTCCTGGACTACACTGATATCTTTGGACTATACTGATATCTCTGGACTTCACTGATATCCCTGGACTATACTGATATCCCTGAACTCCGCTGGTATCTCTGGACTATACTGATATCCCTGAACTCTGCTGATATCTCTGGACTATACTTATATCCTTGGACTATACTGATATCTCTGGACTACACTGATATCTCTGGACCATACTGATATATCTGGACTACAGTGATATTCCTGGACCATTCTGATATTTCTGAACCCCTCTGATATCCCTGGACTATACTGATATCCTTGGACTATACTGATATCCCTGGACCGCACTGATGTCCCTGGACCACATTGATATCCCTGGACCATACTGATATCTCTGGACTACACTGATATACGTGTACTCTACTGCTATCTATTGCGAATATTTAATATTGTGTTTAACTATATGTTGTGTGGTGTCGTGCATCTTAAGTTCCATGATGTTGTCCTTACCACTGCACAAATGAAGTTCCTTACACAAAATAAAGTGAATTGAATGGAATCCATTATCTAGACTGATATTCCTAGACAACAGCTTGCCTGGAGTTGGTTGGCCCTTGTATCTAATTGCTCTCCCATATCCCATACTAGTCACAAAATGAGCAGTCCTTGAAGCTCAATTGCGGAGCACCGTTTATTGTAAGATGATGCATAAACTATACTTCTAAGGAATGAAGTATATGCAGTACATGGCTGGGTTTCTTCTCTTCACTCCAGACATGCAACTGGACTCTTTCCAGCATGTCATTTCAGTTGCACAACAGAGGCATGGTGAGGTTCATCACTGATGCTGGCCTTCGCTGAGAGGTGAATCCTGCAACATGGGAAGTGATTTCATTGAAAGGTGTCTGACTGTGGACCTCAGCTGTGGGAGGATGATGTTGTGTAGCTGTTGGAGTTTGGTGAAGGAACCTTGTCTTACTGATGTTCACAGTGAAGCCGGGTCCTTCTGTTACCCCCTCCCTCCTTTCCATTTCAGTGAAAGCACCAACAAATCAGTTTAGAGTGTGGCTTCCGAGTGTACGCGTACACTTGGGCTGTCTGTATGTTGCAACTTAATGCCTGAGGTTGTAAGGACTTTGATTTGAAGCAGAGAAAACAATGGGTGCAAACCTAACCAGCAGGAAGCTGTTTGAAGTTGAGGGGCAATAATGCAGTGAGAAAGATTGAGAAGAAGGTTGGAAGAGAGAAATTAACCTTGCTTAACCCCAGTTTGGACTTGGATTGGGTCTGTTTTAGATCTCTTGTTCACAAGCTTCCAAATCACCAATGAGTAGTCCAAGGATGGTGGCAAAGTTTTGGGGCAACCATGGAATCTCTGTAGATAGATTTGAATGCATTTGTGAGATCAAACTCTTTGAAAGCAGAACAGCCTGAAGCAGACAGACTGTTGGGCCTCTCCGTATGTCACTGGAGACTGGGCATGAACCCAGCCGGTGTCTTCAATGATCGTGCTTCATGAATTGATCTAAGCATGTGCATCCAGTTGATTAATATCACTTCGAATAGAAATGGAAGCAAGTTGATATTTGCTTGTGGATGAGCTTTGCAAATACCATAAATATTAAATACCCCTGAGGGTATGGAAAATTGCCTGTGTGGTTTAAACATTGTGAAGATTGCTCCTTTACTCCCCCTTTCTTTTTGTGAAGTGGAAAACCTAACACAGAGGGTTAAGGATGAGCATACTTGCATGGAAGGCAGAATATTTCTCATTGTTATGACATTTAAAATTGTGCCAGAACACAGCTTGTATATCATTAGTACAGGCACTGGCCATATGGAACAACATACAAACACTATACTAGTGGAGAAAACACCTTGCCAGACACACTTGAGGAGTTCTTGAACAACAGCCAATAAATCTCCTGACCTCTTAATGACTTCCACCAAGTGATCAAACTGACAATGTGAGTTTAGTTCATGAGATTAACTTCCACTCCAAACAGTTAAACTAGTCATTTAGACTGACACTTCTGTTGTGTGGGGGAAGTGCTGTGCTGTCAGAGGTGCCTTGCTTTAGATGAGATCAAACATTATTCATTTATTGAAAGACTGCATTGAATCGGTCCTTCTGGCCTTTCAAGCTGCACTGCCCAGAAACCCCCGATTTAATCCTAACCTAATCACTGGACAATTTACCATGACCAATTAATCTAGAAACCAGTAGGTCCTTGGACTGTTGGAGGAAACCGGAGCACCCGGAGGAAACCAACATGGTCACAGGGAGGCTGTACAAGCTCCTGACAGACAATGGTGGGAATTGAACCCAGGTTGCTGATACGGTAAAGCGCTGTGCTAACCACTATGCTACCATGCCATATGATATGTGTATCATATTTCAGGATGGTTAATAAATAGGGCTGTCATATATAAACAATATGGCCCCACATGTCCAATCCCAATCTCGGACCCACACATGCTCCCTGAACCTACCTTGAACTTGGGCCCTCGGAAGTCCCACCCTTGCCCTGCGGTAAATCCTGGAGCTCAGGGGCTCAGGCTATTGGAAGCTCGTATCATGCTGGTTCACCCAGACTCTCACACACATTCCCCCATCGCAATCCTGGTACGACTAAGAGGTCGGTATCTCTGCATTACCTCACACCCTCCAACCACAACCTTATGTGGACTTGGACTGTCAAAATCACCAACCCCACACTCTGTGAGAATCCCACTTGTGCATTGCCATCAGGGGCAGAAGCAAAACCCAATCTGAACAAAAGAGCTACAGCTGCTGGAAGCCTCACTTTTCCGGTTCCGATGGTCACTGATGTGACTTGTTGGCCTTGTTTCGGGCTCTCAGTGGATGCTGCCTGTCATACTGAGTATTTGCTTGACCTACTGATCCATGATTGCTGGTAGTCCTCCAGTACCTGGAGACCTTAGATCTGATCTGACAAACTGAAAGAGCTGCCTGTGTAAGTGAGCTGGGGATGGTGGGGGAGGAGACAGAGAGAGAGAGAAAGTGTGAAAGAAAGAGCAACAGAGAGAGAGGGGGGATACAGAGAGAAAGAGAAAGAGAAAATAGGAGAGAGACAGAAAGAGATTATATGAGAGAGAGGGGGAGATGAAATATAATGAGATATTTAAGTTATGTTATCGGGGGATATTAAAGTAAAGCATTGTAATTGTATTATCTTATTATCTTTTATTTTTATGATTTATTTTCATAGTCAATTCTGTATTTTAATGAATTATGTTAATAAACACAGCAAATAATAAATATGCTTCCGTAGAGTAAACTGGTCAAAGCTTTATACCTTTCTCACATGCAGTACTGTGAGACAGGAGGAGGAGAAGATGGCAGCACGACGGCAGTGCGCGCAGCCTCTCCGGTGAATGATATCTGTAATCTGTCAAGTAGGGTACCGTGCACAATTCTGATTTGTTGGAGAAAGACGTGAGAGTGCGGAGGAACATCTGGAGAAACTTCTGAAATGCCTGATTCGCTGCTGCTGCTACTGTGTGATCACCGGAATCTCCGGAGCAGAAGGCCCCGAATCCTCGGCTTTGCTTGTTTCAGCGGCCGGGGATAGGTCGAAGGCACTCGGCAGAGGATGGCGCTCAGGAGGCTGTATTGGAGGGGCTGGTCAGAGGCTTGAAGTTTTTGAACGGACGGACTCAGTGTCAGCTGTGGTCAGCTGCTTCCAAGGCATCGGCAGCTGTCGGTGCCTGGAGGTTTATGGCAGGGAGTTTCTACCTTTTGCCGCCTGCTATCGGGGACTTGGGAGTCGATTGGGACTTGAGACTTTTTTTACCGTGCCCATGGTTTGTTCTTCATCAAATTATGGTATTGCTTCGCACTGCTGTAACTATATGTTGTAATTATGTGGTTCTGTCAGTGTTAGTCTTTGGTTTGTCCTGTTTTCTGTGATATCACTGTGGAGAAACACTGTATCATTTCTTAATGCATGTATGCATTTCTAAATGACAATAAAAGGGGACTGGGTGTTCTCATAATCTAAACACTAAACACTAATAAAATAATACCTTTATTTGCAAACTCACTCTCCACTCCACATTGACAAACACAATACTGTGCAAAAGTCTTAGGAACATATATATAGTTACGGTGCTAAGACTTTTGCACACTGCTGTATTTATCAACGTGGAGCGGAGAGTGAGTTTGTAAATCTGGCAGGAGCAAACGATGTTGGGAATGGTGAGGGTGGAGTGCTGTGGGAGGGGTGTGGGACAGGTGGCAGAGAAGGAGTGCCGGGATGTGGGGTGGTACAGTGCAGACACACTCAGTCCTGAGACACCAGGCAAGGTCATTTGATTCCAAACAATTGGTTTATTTACCATTACAGAATGTCTTCCTGGTGCTTCCTGCTCGCCCCTCTCCCTTCCCCTTTTCTCAACCGTGATTCCCCCCTCCCCGCCCCCTTCCCACTCTCAGTCCACAATCGAGACCCATATCAGAATCAGGTTGATCATCACTCACAGATGTCATTAAATTTGTTGTTCCGTGGCAGTGGTACAGTGCAATATATAAAATTACTACAGTACTGTGTAAGTCTTAGGCATCCAAGCTATATATACAGTACATGTGCCTGAGACTTTTGCACAGTACTGTACTTCATAAAGCTTGATTTTGAATTCTGTTTTGTACCACCGGGCTCACAGACAGCTGCTATCCCTCTGTAGTCAGACTCTTGAAACAGGCCTCTTGTATGATAGGGTAGACTGTTGGCCTCACAATCTACCTCGTTATGATCTTGCACTTCATTGTTTACCTGCACTGCACTTTTTCACTAGATTTTATTCTTTATTCTGCATTGTTATTGTTTTACCTTGTTCTGACTCAATGCATTGTGTAATTGAACTTCATGAATGGTATGCAAGACAAGATTTTCACGTATCTCAGTGCACATGACAAGAACAAACCAATTCTAACTCCAATGTCAAAGTCAAAGTGGGGTTTATTGTCACATACACAAGTACATGTACGCACAGATGTAACCAAAAACTTGCAGCAGCAAACAAGCACAAGGCATCAGATAAGCAGCACTCACAAGAAAGCATACATAAAACATATTACACACATTTTTAAATAAAGAACACAATTAGAATAACAGAGGCAAAAGTCCATTTTTGTGAAAAGTGATCGAAATGGTGATAGTGTTATTGAACTCTAGCAATTAGGCTTATGCCATCAGTTCAGGAACCAAATGGTTGAAAGGAAGTAGCTGTTCATGAATCTGGTGGTGTGGCAGCTCAGGCCTCTATACCTCCTGCCAGATGGTAGTTGTGAGAAGGACATGAGACTTGGATTGTGGGTGTTGTTGATGGATGTTGCCTCCTGCAGATCCAATGGATGGTGGGGAGAGTTGAGCCAATGATGTATAGGGCTGAGCGCACTACTCTCTGCAGCTTCTTATGTAGCTGCATATTTGAATTGCTATACCAGACCATGATTAACTCAACTTCACTTGCCCCATCACTGAAATGTTTCCACGACCTACAGACTCACTTTTAAGAGGAGACTTGATAGGGATATACAAAATTATGAGGGATATAGGTAGGGTAAATGCAAACAGGCTTTTTCCACAGAGGTTGGGTGGGACTACAACTAGAGGTCATGGGTTAAGAGTGAAAGGTGAAAAGTTTAAAGAGAACATAAGGGGAAACTTCTTCACTCAGAGGGCCGTGAGAGTGTAGAATGAGCTGTCAGCACAAGTGGTGGGTGCGAGCCCGACTTCAACATCTAAGAGAGTTTAGATAGGTACATAGATGGCAGGGATATGAAGGGTCATGGTCCAGGGGCAAGTCGATGGGAGTAGGCAGTTTAAATGTTTTGGCATGGATTAGATGGGCCAAAGGGCCTTTTTCTGTTCATCTCATGTTCTCGATATTTATTGCATTTATTTATTATTATTATTATTATTTCTCCTTTCTTTTTGCATTTGCACAGTTTGGTCTTTTACACATTGGTATGCCCAGTTGGTGTGCAGTCTTTCATTAATTCTATTATGGTTATTGGATTTATAGAGTATGCCCACAAGAAAATGTATCTCAGTGTTGTATATGGAGACATAAATATACTTTGATGATAAATTTATTTTGAACTTTGAACAACTTTTGACTTTTGATGAAACCAGTCAGCTACTTTGGACATGTATCTGCAGAAGTTTATTAGAGTATTCATTGACAAGTTGAACCCCCTCGACTTCCAAAGAAAAATGCTGGTGCAGCTTCCTTGTTACATTCGAACCTTATATTTTGGAGTCACAGCCTCATTTCTGAAGGGCTTGTAGAAATCCTTAAGAGTCTGAAATCTCTTGTTTACAAGTTGGGCTTAAAAAGGTTTGATTTTTTTTTCTGATGTCAGTCTGAGGCTTCACCTGCCCTCACACACTGTCATAACAGGTGGAATGGGAGTACTTCAGAAATGGATTGTTTCCCCTCCTGCTTTGATCGATGTTCATCCTTCAACTAATACAGCCTAACCAAGAAATGAGTACATAATGGAAAAGAGCATATCCATTTCATGCACTGAAGACATTGGTTAGACTTAGCTAGTAGTTCTGACAGAGGTTCACACACCTAAAACATTAACCCTGTTTCTCTTTCCTCAGAATGCTGCCTGACCTGCTGAATATTTCCAGTTTCTATATATATTTTAGACTTCCAGATCTGCAGTTGCTTTCTTTTTTTTGCCTTTCATTCAGCACTAGCTAATTGCTCACAGCTTAAGGATTTTATGCTCTCTGTGGCTCAATTCAACAATGGCGGCTTTATGCTACTAAGACATGCTTCTCTGAGGATTGTCACCTCATTGTGATGGAGAGGCTTGTGAGTTCCTGAGATCTCCAGAGCAATACTGTCTGGAGTTTACCCATCTGGCACTTATCACCTGGTTGGGTCACCCATGGTGGTAAGGTCAAGCGGGAGGTTCCACACAAAGAGCGATCCAACCAAGACCTCAGCGGTGGAGCTGGCGGAAGGTGGTGACACATCACAACGGCAGTGAAGACGGAGGAAGGCTGAAGCAGTGGAGGGTCCCCAGTTATCTTGCATTCCAGGCCACTGGACCCTGACCCCAATCTGTCAAAGACCATGTGGAGTCTGCCCATGTATCAGCCCCTCCACATTAAACCAAGTCATGTGCAGGCACTCACCAGTAAGAGAATCCACAACATCCCGGAAACGCCTTAGGAGAATATCATACTCAACTCGAGAGACCAATCACACGACTCCTATTACTAAGACATAAATGATTCCCTCTTAACTTTTCCATCTCTGGGAAATACAACTGAGGGGTGTATTATAAAAACTATGATAACTTCTTACACCTTTACTGTGGATCTCCTGTGCAGACTTTGTCCCATATGAATTAAGAATTTATACAGAATCTATCCTTCCAGCTACTGCGTGATTGATTATAATTGCAGCAAGCTGTACTTTAAACTGCTGTGTAGCCACAAGTCACGGGTCAGAGTCACACATGAAGATAATGATAATAATTTATGTATTAATTAAACAACCTCATGCTTCCTTTTTCTAAACAGTGACAGAAGTTTTTAAAAATATTTCAGTTGTTGTAAATCTTATGAGTGCTTCTAAAGTCTTTTTTTCATTTTTTGAAAAATCTGTTACAAAAATGCACTTATAAATTAGTTTAAGCAAACACTCAGCAAAATATGGATTTCAAATACATGGAAAGTCCATTAAAGTGTCAAATTAATGGCAGACTTTCATCAGCAAGGGACTCTTTTGCATCTTTATAAATGCACTTAGTCCTTAAACAACTCCTTCAATTTCTCCTCAGTTTATTAGGTCCATCCCACACATGAACATACACTCAGTGACCACTTTTTTAGGTACCTCCTGGACCTAATAAAGTGGTCACCAAGTGTATGTTCTGATGCTGTAGCCCATCCACTTCAAGGTTCGATGTGTTGTGTGTCTTCTGCACACCACTGTTGTATCGCACGGTTAATTGAGTTACCATTGCCTTCCTGTCAGCTTGAACTAGTCTGGGCATTTTCCTCTGACCTCTCTCATTAACAAGGTGTTTTCACCCACAGAACTGCCGCTTACTGGATGTTTTTTTGTTTATTGCACTATTCTCTGTAAACTCTAGAGATTGGTGTGAATGAAAATCCCAGGAGATCAGCAGCTTCTGAGATCCTCAAACCACCCCATCTGGCACCAACAGTCAAAGTCACAGATCATCTTTCTTCCCCATTCTGATGTTTGATCTGAACAACAACTGAACTTCTTGACCTTTATGCATTGAGTTGCTGCCGCATAATTGTTTGATTAGATTTTTGCATTAACAAGCTGGTGTACTGGTCTAAAGTGGCATCTGACTGTACATACTACACCAACTTTTGAGAACTTTTCATAGTTTCAGAGCATCCTAACCTAATCACTTAGAGCTCAGCTTGTCCTGAAGATTTGCAGCTATCGTTTATTTTAGGGCTTGGTTCTCAGTAAGTTCCCTCAGGAACCTTAATGGCATAATTTACAAGCAACACACGCAGTATATTCAAGGCTAATTCATCTAGTTGTGTACCAGGGAAAGCACACACACTAGTTAATACATTATACAAAGCATAATAATTCTAACGTTGGATATGACCTGACACTTTTTGGCAATACGTGATATCTAAAGCAAGAGTGAAAATGCATATTTTACAATGCACATGTATCAGCAGCTACTTTCAGCAATAAAACGGAAATGCTTTTGTTGGCAACAGTCCAAGGCACTCAGGATTCAAGTAGGACTTTAGTCCTTTAAGCCTGTTCCACCTCTTAGATCGCAGCAAGCCCATATCTCAAGCCCATTTGCCTACTTTTCATGCAAATCTTTTAATGCTCTTAACCAACTAAAATCAAGCCACCTTTTACTAATCAAATTCGATGCGCTTGTGATATTAAACCTGATTCTGATTCTGATTCTGAAATGAACGTGGTGAAGAGTTAAAGGTGTATAAAATTGAGGAGCCTGCACAGAATGAATTTTCTTGAGTAGAAGGTTCAAAAACCAAGGTGATTATTAGAATATTTGGAGGAGAAATGGAGCATTTTTCCCCAATGAGAGTATGGTAGGGGTCTGGAACTCAACACCTGAAAGAGAGGAGGAGGTAGAAACTCTCATTACATGAAAATAGGATTAAGCTGGCCAAGTGCTAGCACAGACAAGGTGGGCTGAATAGCCTTCTGTCATAATTTTTCTCCAATTTCTTAAACTTTCCTCTTTAGACAACCTTTGCTCCCCTCTGGCCTAATACATCTTCCTATATGGCTCAGAGTCAAATTTGATGCCATTGCCATGAAACAACTTGGGACATTTTACAGGTTCCAGGTATGTACGGTACTAACCCTTGGAATCACTGCATGCCTTCTTTTTCAACTGAACCTCTTGACCATGTCTGCATGCTTTTATGCATCTGCCACATGACTAGCTTATTAGATAACACACAGGTGTATAGCAGGTCAGGCAGCATCTATGGAGGGAAATAAAGAGTCGATGCTTCTGGTTGACACCATTCATCAGGTGTAAAAAGGAAGGGGGAGGAATAAGAAGGTGGGAGAGTGAAAGGAGTACAAGCTGGCAGGTAATAGATGAAGCTGGGTGAACACATGCTCGAAGAGTTGGAGAGCAGCAGAGATCACAGAGGGGGAGCAGTTAGTAGCAGATAGAATCAGTCGGGGGAGGCCACAGGAGAACCAGAACATTAAGTGTGTGGGTGAACCAGGTGGGGGAGGAGATTAGATGGGGATGAGAGAACCAGGGTGGATCTGAAATTGTGAGATCGGAGGTGGAGGGGTGTGGGTTACCTGAAACAGGAAAACTCCATGTTCATGCCATTGGGTTGTAGACTACCCAAGCAGGATATGAGGGATTGTTCCTCTAGTTAATGCTAGACCTCACTCTGGCTGAGGATGAACCTGTCAGTTTGGGGATGAAAAGGAGAGATAAAATGGCTTGCAACAAGGAATTGTCATGTAGTTTTGCATTAATGACCTAAACCAATTATGGCCAAACTTTAAAAAAAAACAAACAAAAACTTCCACTTATAATATGCTTCTCAAAAAATCAAAATACTACAAAACACTTTAAAGTCGATAAAGTATTTTATTGCAGTGTGACCACAGCTGCTTTGTAAGATATACAGCAGTGAATTTCAGAGCAGCAAGATTCCATTAACACCAGTGTGGTAATAACAAGATAATATGGTACTCCGTCTGAAACATCGTCTCTTTATTCCTTTCCATAGATACTGCTGACCTGCTGAGTTCCTCCAGCATTTTGTGTGTGTTACTCTGGTTCAGTAATATTGGTTTATGAATTAAATCCAATCTCTTGGCTGTCATTGAATCAAGTACATCCACCAGAGAAACGAGGGCATCATTTTATTCATTGTCATCATCATGCGCCATGTCATATAACATGGGCGATCACAGTCTTTCCATAACCATGAATGTTCTGGGAAAATTTTTCTACAGAAGTGATTTGCCATTGCTTTCTTCTGGGCAGTGTCTTTACAAGATGGATGACCCAAGCCATTATCAATACTCTTCAGAGATTGTCTGCCTGGTGTCAGTGGTCACATAAACAGGACTGGTGATATGCACCAGCTGCTCATATGACCATCCACTACCTGCTCCCATGGCTTCACATGACCCTGATTGAGGGAAGGAGGGGTGCTAAGTAGGTGCTACTCCTTGCCCAAGGGTGACCTGCAGACTAGCAGAGGGAAGGAGTGCTTTACACCTCCTTTGGTAGAGACATATCTTCACCCTGACACCCCAATCAATTTAATACCCACCTGAAAGGCAGCATGGCATTACCCTAAAGTATTTGATTACTCATCCCCCATGGTTGGCTGGAGCCCCACTTTCTAACCATTTTAGTTCCCCTTCCCTTACCCACACCAAACTCTGCCTTGGCAACTCCCAGGGTGAGGCTAAGCACCTCGTATTCTGTCTGGGAGGTTTACAAGCTGATTGCATGAACATTGAATTGTCCAAATTTAGGTAACTTGCTTCCCCTCCACCCCTTTTCTCTCTCCTCTCTATTTGCTCATTTTCTCCTACATCCACCCAGCTCCCAATGATTCTGTCTCTATACCCTCTTCCACCCATTCCATCATCCACACCCTTCCCCCAACCTCCCTGATTTGGTTTCCTACACCAGCTTCCTCTCCTATCAGACTCCATTATCTGCAGCCCTGTTGCTTCTTCCGCTAATTCCACTCTTCCCTCCATCTATTTTTCCAACCATCCTCAAGCGGATCTACCAGTCATTTGTCAACTTGTCAGTTCTTGCCCCAGACCTCCCCTTAACTCTTTATATACTTGCTCCAGTGCAAGTGAATAATCTTGATGCGAAACATTAACTGTCCGTTTTCCTCCACAGATGCTGCCTAACCCACTGGCTTCCTCCAGCAGCTCATTTTTAGCTCCAGGTTCCAGCATCTCAGTCTCCTACATCTCTATGCATGTATATGTCTGTAGACCAAGCCTGAAGTCATTGTCAACTTGTTCACTGATGCATAGAAACCAGTGGGTTTTATATTAAATATCTGAAAAACCAGAATCTTATAATGACTACCCTTGCTGCAAACACGATCCCTGGCAACAAAAGTCATAGGATGATTTTGGAATATATGAACTTCCCACTTCTTGAAGCTGCCATTCAATGAAAGCACATATCGATGAAAAAACATTCACCATTGCCTTCAGCACAATGTGGGAATCCAAGGAAATAAGTGTTGAAGACCAAGATCTCCAGCTCAGCTCAAAGCAACTGGTCAAATGATCATTTCCCTCCTGGAGTAGTACCAACAATACAGCCTTGCTAAAATCTTCCAAATCCACTGACAGAATAAGTGAAGGAGGGTTGGCATCCTCTTCCAGGCCAACATCCTCAGCACTGAGGCTCCAGTACATTCAGCCACCCGCAAAGGGCAGATCATCTATTCAGCTTCCTGACACCATACCCCTGAACAGGGACTCTGCCCAGAGCTCGGGCACACAGTAGGTTGCTCATCAACTGACCCAGGACTTCTCAAAATTTAGACATAACATTAGAGTTCGCATTGAGAACCATGAGACAAAAACAATCACACCACCTTCCATCTATCAGATGTCTCCAGCCCCACCTATGACAGAGTCTGTGGATCCTACAT
Organism: Mobula hypostoma; assembly: GCF_963921235.1. NCBI lineage: Eukaryota > Metazoa > Chordata > Chondrichthyes > Myliobatiformes > Myliobatidae > Mobula > Mobula hypostoma. The sequence continues at coordinate 7,323,040 of NC_086128.1, forward strand.
CAGCTATCCAAGAACTTATAGAACAGTCAACATCAGCCCCAGGTGACAACCTCTGAAGATATTTCAAAATATACGGATGATTTTTTTAAACAGAGATCTTTTAATCTAAATAACTTAACTCAAATGAATCTCAGGGTTGTATATGGTAACATATCTGTAATTTGATAATAAAGTTACTTTGAACTTTGAACTTTAATTCACTTGAAATTCATGCTACATGTGTGCCTTTTTAGTCCCTATTTCCCTCTTAATTAAATTTTTAATTAGTGACTCAGATCATAGTGGGCAGATTCGTCACACAAAATAAAACTTGTTTGGCAGGAAGCCTTCCGCTGACAGATTTGCCACTGATGCACTTTGGAAGAGCTTGTTACATCAAAGTAAATATCAGCTCAAAAATATGCCAGAAGTTGAAAATCAAAAAATTGCAGTTGGTTAAAACTGAAATTAAAAATAGAAAATGGTGGAAGCAGTTTGTAGAAAGATGAAGAATCTTTGATCTAAGATGTTAATTATTTTCTCTTTCCACAGATGCTGTTTGATGAGTATTTTTTTAAATAAGATTTCAATGGTCAATCAGGACTGTCTGACAGTGCTGTCTTAGGGATTTGGCATTTTGTACCTTTAATTTATTAGTATTCTTGAATATTCCTTTCTATCCCTACCCTCTCCTTCTCTCAGACTGAAAAATAACATGGTTCTCTTGCTTTTCGACTGACAATATTGTAGTGTATGTAATATTTCAGTAATATTTGAGTAATATTGTAAATATATTACTTGATTAAGCATTCTTGTTTGTTTACACAAGTCATTATAGGTTATATGTAAGAAGTATATGAATGTCATACATCAGTACGCCACAATGTCATATGTGAGCACCTCACTAAAGAAACTGTTTTCCTTTCAATTAGTTTTTAGAATTAGAAAACATAACAGATATAGCACAAAACAGGCCCATCATCTCAACTCATTCATGTTGACCAAGCTGCCTACCTGAACGAGTGCCATTTATCCAAATTTAACCCATATTCCTCTAAATCTGGGTTCCCAAACTTTTTATGCCATTGACCCTTACCATTAACTGAAGAGTCTGTGGACCCCAGGTTGGGAATGCCTGCTAGAACATAGAACATAGAACAGTATAGCACAGTACAGGCCCTTTGGCCCACAATGTTGTGCCGACCCTCAAACCCTGCCTCCCATATAACCCACCACCTTAAATTCCTCCATATACCTATCTAGTAGTCTCTTAAACTTCACTAGTGTATCTGCCTCCACCATTGACTCAGGCAGTGCATTCCATGCACCAGCCACTCTCTGAGTAAAAAACCTTCCCCTAATATCCCCCTTGAACTTCCCACCCCTTACCTTAAAGCCATGTCCTCTTGTACTGAGCAGTGGTGCCCTGGGGAAGAGGCGCTGGCTGTCCACTCTATCTATTCCTCTTAATATCTTGTATACCTCTATCATGTCTCCTCTCATCCTCCTTCTCTCCAAAGAGTAAAACCCTAGCTCCCTTAATCTCTGATCATAATCCATACTCTCTAAACCAGGCAGCATCCTGGTAAATCTCCTCTGTACCCTTTCCAATGCTTCCACATCCTTCCTATAGTGAGGTGACCAGAACTGGACACAGTACTCCAAGTGTGGCCTAACCAGAGTTTTATAGAGCTGCATCATTACATCGCGACTCTTAAACTCTATCCCTTGACTTATGAAAGCTAACACCCCATAAGCTTTCTTAACTACCCTACCCACCTGTGAGGCAACTTTCAGGGATCTGTGGACATGTACCCCGAGATCCCTCTGCTCCTCCACACTACCAAGTATCCTGCCATTTACTTTGTACTCTGCCTTGGAGTTTGTCCTTCCAAAGTGTACCACCTCACACTTCTCCAGGTTGAACTCCATCTGCTACTTCTCAGCCCACTTCTGCATCCTATCAATGTCTCTCTGCAATCTTTGACAATCCTCTACACTATCTACAACACCACCAACCTTTGTGTCGTCTGCTCTAAACCCTTCCTATCCGTGTACCTGTCCAATGTCTTTTAAATGTTGTAATTGTATCTGCCTCTACCACTTCCTCTGACAGCATCCTCTGCGTGGAAAATTTGCTCCTTATCACTTAAATGTGGAATGTTTATGTGGAATATGTATCCCAGTGCCAAAATAAATGACTGAGCTTGTGGCATTGCTGACCACTTACTGCCTATTTCCCACCTTCTGCCATTTTCCTATTTCTATTCTGCCTAATTTCAGGAATACAGCACAACCCAATAATGACCTCCCTTTTTGAAATGTTTTCTTGAAGTTGCGCTTTTAACTCTCTTGCCTCAACACCCTCTCCACTCTTTATTATACTTTCCCTGGGCTCCTGACACAACCATTTCTTTCTTTCTTTTTGCCTGTGCGCGTGCGCGCGCGTCTGTGTGTGCGCGTCTGCGTGTCTGTGCGTGCATCCGTGATGATGTCTTTTTCATGGCTTTTTACAAGGCGCGAACGAGAGAGAGAGAGAAAGAGAGAAAGAGAGAGAGAGAGACTGCGTGGGGCGCCACTCCTCACGCAGACATTTTCGCAGTATTTTCCCTTTATTTTTACGAGGTCAAGTTGTGATCTCGACACTCAACCCAGCATGGATGGAAAGCGGACCCGACTGGTTTCGAACCCGGGAACCTCCGCTCCCGGGTCCAGCGCCGATGTCATTGCGCCACCAGCCGGCCCTGACACAATCATTTCAACAAACATCAATCCAGCACTTTCTAAATTTGTCACTGATCTCATCAGAACTGGAAATTTCATCCCACTCCAAATGACGCTCTTGAATTTGATTATTTGTGCTCCTCACGTTTCTCCACTAACTTCTCCAAATCCACAAACAAAACAGCCCTGATAGACCCGTTATTTCCACCTGTCCTCCTCTCAGTGGAACCTTCCTATCTTGACAAACTCTTCTCCCTTTGTTCGCTCCTTCTAAATCTACTATATATCCTTAGCTCTTCCAAAGGCTTCACCTGTAACAATCTCCAGACCAAACCTTTCACTGTTCAGTTGCTCCACAACTTCAGCCCACACAAGGATGCTATGAAGGCCTTCTGCTTCTTGCTAGAATAGAAGTCCAACAATTCCCCTTCTCTACTTGACTGAAATTGTTCTTGCATTGAATAACTTCTCCCTTGACTGCTTTCACTTCCTGTCAATGAAATAAGTTGCTACGGAAATCTATGTGGTCCTGACTATTCTTCCCGCTTCCATTATTTTTTTTCTCTGGTTCATTTCTAAGTGTAGCAGTACCATTTCCTGCTTTTGCCCTGAACAGGAAGCTTCCATACAACTTGCTAGAGGTGAAACAATGATTCATCTGCATATTGCACTCACGGCTCATGGTACAGTTCTTATTATATTGGGAGGACCAAACAGCGACTGAGTGATTCCTTTGCTGAGAACCCTCGTTCAGTCTGCTACAGGGTTGGCAACTATGCTGAATAGATGGCACATCCTGCTTTTAAAGAGGAAGTTGTCTGTCCCCACGAGTTTCTACAGTTAGTGACACACAGTGCTTGCCACTTACCTCAGAGATATACTGTATTTAGATTTACTTCATAAACTCATTGCCATCCTCCAAGTAGGAACTTCTGACCACTGAGGAACATCAGCAGCTGTTCATCTCAGCCCTGATGCAGGATCTCATTCCATTACACCAGCAATTCCCTTCCTCCCGCAGATGCGGCTTGACCTGCTGAGATCCCCTAGCAAGATTGTTTCTACCTCATCTCCCCTCTCCCCCACACCTCCCACCAACCTATCAGAGAATGATGCATTTCTGCACTGCGGGAGGTGAGAGAAAAGCGAGGGAGAAGGAGGAGAGGGTGGGGAGGGGAAGGGGAGGGGTGAAGGTGTTGAGTTGGAAAGCTATCCTGCAGCAAATTCCGGCCTGCTGCTGGAATTCCAATATGGGTGTATCCACTCACAATAGTTACATTTCAACTACACATACACATAGAAACATAGAAGCATAGAAATCTACAGCATATTACAGGCCCTTCAGCCCACAATGTTGTACTGACCATGTAACTTACTCTAACAACTGCCTAGAATTTCCCTAGCACATAGCCCTCTATTTTTCTAAGCTCCATGTACCTATCTAAGAGACTCTTAAAAGACCCTATTGTATCCACTTCCACCACCGTCACCACCAGCAGTGCATTCCATGCACCCACCACTCTCTCTGTGAAAAACTTACCTCTTACATCCCCCTTGTACCTACTTCCAAGCACCTTAAAACTATGCCCCTTTATGTTAGCCATCTCAGCCCTGGGAAAAAGCCTCTGACTATCCACACGATCAATGCCTCTCATCATCTTATACACCTCTATCAGGTTACCCCCCCCCCCCCGCCATCCTCCGTCGCTCCTGGTAAATCTCCTCTGCACCCTTTCTATAGTTTCCACATCCTTCCTGTAGTGAGGTGACCAGAAGTGAGAACAGTACTCCAAGTGGGGTCTGACCAGGGTCCTATATAGCTGTAACATTACCTTTCGGCTCCTAAATTCAATTCCACAATTGATGAAGGCCAATACACCATAGGCCTTCTTAACCACAGAGTCAACCTGCGCAGCAGCTTTGAGTGTCCTATGGACTTGGACCACAAGATCTCTCTGATCCTCCACACTGACAAGAGTCTTACCATTAATATTATATTCGGCCTTCAAATTTGACCTACCAAAATGAACCACCTCACACTTATCTGGATTGAACTCCATCTGCCACTTCTCAGCCCAGTTCTGCATCCTATCGATGTCCCGCTGTAACCTCTGACAACCCTCCAGACTATCCACAACACCCTTAACCTTTGTTTCAGCTTTGAGTGTCCTATGGACTTGGACCACAAGATCTCTCTGATCCTCCACACTGACAAGAGTCTTACCATTAATATTATATTTGGCCTTCAAATTTGACCTACCAAAATGAACCACCTCACACTTATCTGGATTGAACTCCATCTGCCACTTCTCAGCCCAGTTCTGCATCCTATCGATGTCCCGCTGTAACCTCTGACAACCCTCCAGACTATCCACAACACCCTTAACCTTTGTGTCATCAGAAAACTTACTAAACCACCCTTCTACTTCTTCAACGAGGTCAAGACCCTTCATCACAACTGGAAAAGAAGGGGGGCAGTTGCTTTTGGCTTCTGACGAAGGGTCTCCACCCAAAATGTCAACTGATTATCTCCTTCCATGGATGCTATCTGACCTGTTGAATTGTGTTGCTCAAGATTTGCAACATCTGCAGAATCTCTTGTGTACCATGTCATGCTATTGTTTGTGTGCCTTTAGCGAGGTACACATATAAATACCCTTTCTGTGATCACTTTCTTTAATGCTGATGATATGAACTATCATAGATAGTCTGCCCACATGCACATTCCCAAATCACTCATTGATTCATCTCACATCTCCCAATTTATCAAAGTTCAATTGCAAAATTCAAAATCTTGGTGTCACCTGAAAATCTGCAGATAGTTCCATTCAGCTCATCCACAGTAAACAACAATGGCCCTAGTGACCAACTGGATTCAAGGAGATCCAGCCCATTAGTAAATATCTTCTAAAATAAATACCAAAAGCTGCTGGAAGTGCTCAATAGGTCAGTCAGTATCTATGGAAGAAGAAATTAGGTCATGTTTCAGGTCACTCCATAGATGCCACCCGATCTGCTGAGTGCTTTCAACATTTTTGTTTTTTCTGATCTCCAGCATCTGCAGCTTTTTGCTACTCAGTAAACATTTTCTGCTTAAGGTCAATTAAATTTTTAATCCAGGTTCAGGTTACAAGTAATAGCAGAGATTATGATTCACTAGAATTGTTATATTGTACAAGGAGGCCTTTCAGACTATTAAATGCCAACACCTCGGAAACCAATGCCATCAGTCCCATTCCCCGGGTCTTCTCCAATAGCCCTGCAAATTATTCTTTACTAAGTATCAATTGCATTAGTTTAAAAGCACCTTGGTGCCAGGTGTTCAGTGAAGTCTCAAGTGCAGAGGGAGAGACACAGACACGGAATGAAAGTTTCGCTAAGCTTTGATAAGAACTGTACAGAACAGAGGAAAATAATTAACTCCAGGCCAACAGGGCCACTAACTAAAATCTCTCAAACTAACTAAAAACTCATGCCATCACTGCGGCTTGAAAGTAGTAATCTAGAACCAAATTCATACCGCTCCTTTAACAGAGTCTATCAAAATCACAAACCTTCCTGCCGATAATGAGGTCTAAAGTAAGTGGGGAGCATAGTCATCATTGTGTTTCGATCAAGATGCAAACCTTACTTGCCTGGAATGTGTCCATTCTCACCGGTGTGATTGTTGTCTTTTTTCAGCTGTCCAGGCTCTATGACAATTTCATTCTGTTTCACCGTGTCCTGAGAAGCAGTGAGTTCAAGAACTGACTAGAAGCTGACTGTCCAATGTTTTTACCAAAATATTCGTGAGGTTGAGGTTACCTGAAACAACACCATATTATGTATGTTGACAGACTAATTTCGCCTGCTCGCACCATCTTCAGGAAACAAATTTGAAGAAGGCAGCCACCAAAAGAGATGTGAATATTTATATATGTACATCCCTTCCTGTGTAAACTCGATATATTGGGCTCCTCTCATCCACCATCTTGTAACATCTTCAAAAATATGATCATTTATCTGTCAGAGATTTTGAGTCTCTCTAGTATCCTCATCTCTATGTCAGTAATTATATATTACACAGACTCCATTCCTTTGTTGTATAAATTAGTGCTTGGTCAATCCTATTCCATTGAAAAGGAAACCTAAACTCCCCTTTCTCCCTTCTCCTACACTTCTCTTTTTCTTTTGGGCACCCCCCTTCTAGCCTTTTACCCTCTCTTGACCTTTTTTATTTCCTATTGTTGACATATTTTCACCTGCCTTGACCTCTCCACTCCAACCTCACTCCCTCCAGATGCACTGCTCTCCACCTACTGCACACCCATCTCAAACTCATCTTCAAATCAGGGCAGTGCTGTTGTGGTCTGGCAGATTTGGTCTTGCAAAGGCTAAATGGCAGCTCTCGGATACCTCCTCATACATAACCCTGGTCCTCAACTCCACCAACAATCGTCAGGACTGTTACAGATCTCATTACATCAAGTGAGTTCCCCTCCACAACCTTCCACCTGATAGTGTACCAACCCAACACTGTCTGCCTAAGTAAGATCCACAAACTGCCCAAGTAAGCTCATTGTTTCTGGCTTCTCTTTCCCCAATAAACTGGTCTCCTCTTACCTCCACTCAATCTTGTCTCCCCTTGTCCAGTCTCTTCACACTTACATCTGGAACACATCACACAATCTCCATGATTTTTACAATTCCCTAGTCCCACCACCTCATATTTACCATTACATCAATTCTTTATACAATTCCGCTTCCCATCATTAAGGCTTTATGGCTCTCCATTTCTTTTCTTGAACATTAATTACTCATTTTAATACAGACTGAGTCTTCATAAAGAGGGTCTAGAGAAGGATGAAAAGGGTCCGTGGCCAAGTTCATCCTGAGCAGCTGTGCAACAGAGAGTTCTCTGCACTAGAGGCTGCTCCCGGGGACACATACCAAGACCAATACTGGATGCTGCTGGAAGATCAGCTCGGCACAAGGTGCTGTTTAATCTGTCTGAAACTTGCTGCTCTTCCAGCACAGCAAGATGTCTCAAGGAATACTGCCAACTGCTATATTCCAGGCGGCAGGAGTACATGCTGAATGAAACACTGAGGCTCAGTACCAACAACACAAACACTGTGGGGAAAGACTGCAGAACAGGAGCCTTCTGTCAGTCGACATGAGGGGATAAATCCAAGTAGGAGCCTCTTAAATACTTGAAGTTTATAGACTGAACAAACAACAAATGTACTGTGTTTCTGTAGACGTATATATATAGCTATAGTGCCTAGGACTTTTGCACAGTACTGTATTTATCAACATGGATCGAGGCACTACTGAGCAGGTGTGTGGACGTCAGTGAGTTAGACTGGCAGGAAGAATTTAAAAGGAGTACATTTTTTCTTCAGTGGTTTGATCGAGGCACCACTGAGTAAGCGCCTGGACATCAGCGAGTTAGACCGGCGAGAAGAATTTAAAAAGAAGACAACTTTATAGAGCAGGTGCCAGAGTAGAGGGAGTCAGAGTAGGAGGACTTTGGCTCAAAGGGGCTTCGCAATAACAGGTCAAGGCGAAGTAAGTTACCTGTGAGGAATAGAAACAGGAAGTATGTCCGTGAGGCCGTTGTTCTGTACTGGGTGTCAGATGTGGGAAGTCCGGAAGACTCCCAGCCTCCCAGATGGCCACATCTGCGCCGGGTGCATCGAGCTGCAGCTCCTTAGGGACTGCTTTAGGTAACTGGAGCTGCAGCTCGATGACCTTCATCTGGTCAGGGAGAGTGAGGAGGTGATAGAGAGGAGCTATAGGCAGATAGTCAATCCGGGGCCTCGGGAGACAGATAGGTGGGTAACAGTCAGGAGAGGGAAAGGGCAAGAGTCAGATACTAGAGAGTACCCCTGTGGCTGTCCCCCTTAACAATAAGTACTCCTCTTTGAGTACTGTTGGGGAAGATGGCCTACCTGGGGAAGCAATAGTGGCCACACCTCTGGCACAGAGTCTGGCCCTGTGGCTCAGAAGGGTAGGGAAAGGAAGAGGAAGGCAGCAGTAATAGGGGGCTCTATAGTTAGGGGGTCAGACAGGCAACTCTGTGGATGCAGGAAAGAAACATGGATGGTAGTTTTCCTCCCAGGTGCCAGGGTCCGGGATGTTTCTGATGGCATCCACGATATCCTGAAGTGGGACGGTGAATAACCAGAGGTCGTGGTACATATTGGTACCAATGACATAGGTAGGAAAAGGGAGGAGGCCCTGAAAACAGACTACAGGGAGTTAGGTAGGAAGTTGAGAAGCAGGACCTCAAAGGTAGTAATCTCAGGATTACTGCCTGTGCCACATGACAGTGAGTATAGGAATAGAGTGAGGTGGAGGATAAATGTGTGGCTGAGGGATTGGAACAGAGGGCAGGGATTCAGATTTCTGGATCATTGGGACCTCTTTTGGGCCAGGTGTGACATGTACGAAAAGGATGGATTGCACTTGAATCCGAGGGGGACCAATATCCTGGCAGGGAGGTTTGATAAGGCCTTTGGGGAGAGTTTAAACTAGAATTGCTGGGGGTTGGAACCAAACTGAAGAGACAGAGGAAAGGGAGGTTGGCTCAAAAATAGAGAAAGTTTGGAGACAGTGTGAGAGGGAGGATATGCAAGTGATAGAGAAGGGATATGCTCAGACTGATGGTTTGAGGTGTGTCTATTTTAATGCAAGAAGCATTATGAACAAAGTGGATGAGCTTAGAGCATGCATCAGTACTTGGAGCTATGATGTTGTGGCCGTTACAGAGACTTGGATGGCTCAGGGGCAGCAATGGTTACTTAGAGTCGTTAGATGCTTCAGAAAGGACAGGGAGGGACGGAGGCAAAAGAGGTGGGGGTATGGCACTGCTGATCAGAGATAGTGTCATGGCTGCAGAAAAGGAGGAACTCATGGAGGGATTGTCTCCTGAGTCTCTGTGGGTGGAAGTTAGGAACAGGAAGGGGTCAATAACTCTACTGGGTATTTTTTATAGACCACCCAATAGTAACAGGGACATCGAGCAGCAGATAGGGAGACAGATTCTGGAAAGATGTAATAATAACAGGGTTGCCGTGGTGGGAGATTTTAATTTTCCAAATATTGATTGGCATCTCCCTATAGCAAGGGATTTAGATGGGGTGGAGTTTGTTAGGTGTGTTCAGGAAGGTTTACTGACACAATATGTCAATAAGCCTACAAGATGAGAGGCTGTACTTGATCTGGTATTGGGAAATGAACCTGGTCAGGTGTCAGGTCTCTCAGTGGGAGAGCATTTTGGAGATAGTGATCACAATTCTATCTGCGTTAACATAGCATTGGAGAGAGATAGGAACAGATAAGTTAGGAAAGTGTTTAATTGGAGTAAGGGGAAATATGAAGCTATCAGACAGGAACTTGGAAGCATAAATTGTGATCAGATGTTCTCAGGGAAATGTACGGCAGAAATGTAGCAAATATTCAGGGGATATTTGCGTGGTGTTCTGCATTGGTATGTTCCAATGAGACAGGGAAAGGATGGTAGGGTACAGGAACCATGGTGTACAAAGGCTGTTGAAGATCTAATCAAGAAGAAAAGGAAAGCTTACAAAAGGTTCAAAAAACTAGGTAATGATAGAGATCTAGAAAATTATAAGGCTGGCAGGAAGGAGTTTAAGAATGAAATTAGGAGAGCCAGAAGGGGCCATGAGAAGGCCTTGGCAGTCAGGATTAAGGAAAACCCCAAGGCATTCTACAAGTATGTGAAGAGCAAGAGGATAAGACGTGAGACAATAGGACCAATCAAATGTGACAGTGGAACAGTGCGTATGGAACCAGAGGAGAAAGCAGAGGTACTTAATAAATACTTTACTTCAGTATTCACTACGGAAAAGGATCTTGGTCATTGTAGGGATGACTTACAGCAGACTGAAAAGCTTGAGCATATAGACATTAAGAAAAAGGATGTGCTCGAGATTTTGGAAAGCATCAAGTTGGATACGTCACTGGGACTAGACGAGATGTACCCCAGGCTACTGTGGGAGGCAAGGGAGGAGATTGCTGAGCCTCTGGTGATGATCTTTGCATCATCAATGGGGACGGGAGAGGTTCCGGAGGATTAGAGGGTTACAGATGTTATTTCCTTATTCAAGAAAGGGAGTAGAGATAGCCCAGGAAATTACAGATCAGTGAGTCTTACTTCAGTGGTTGGTAAGTTGATGGAGAAGATCCTGAGAAGCAGGATTTATGAAGATTTGGAGACATATAATATGATTAGGAATAGTCAGCATGGCTTTGTCAAAGGCAGGTCGTGCCTTACGAGCCTGATTGAATTTTTTGAGGATGTGACTAAACACATTGATGAAGGTAGAGTAGTAGATGTAGTATATATGGATTTCAGCAAGGCATTTGATAAGGTACCTCATGCAAGGCTTTTTGAGAAAGTAAGGAGACTTATTGGGATCCAAGGGGACATTGCTTTGTGGATCCAGAACTGGCTTGCCCACAGAAGGCAAATCGTGGTTGTCGACAGGTCATATTTTGCATGGAGGTTTGTGACCAGTGGTGTGCTTCAGGGATCTGTTCTGGGACTCTTTCTCTTTGTGATTTTTATAAATGACCTGGATGAGGAAGTGGAGGGATGGGTTAGTAAATCTGCTGATGACACAAAGGTTGGAAGTGTTGTGGATAATGGGGAGGACTGTCAGAATTTACAGCGGGTCATCAATAGGATGCAAAACTGGGCTGAGAAGTGACAGATGGAGTTCAACCCAGATAAGTATGAGATGATTCATTTTGGTAGGTCAAATATAATGGCAGAATATAGTATTAATGGTAAGACTCTTGGCAGTGTGGAGGATCAGAGGGATCTTGGGGTCTGAGTCCATAGGACACTCAAAGCTGCTATGCAGGTTGACTCTGTGGTTAAGAAGGCATATGGTACATTGGCCTTCATCAATAGTGGGATTAAGTTTAAGAGCCGAGAGGTAATGTTGCAGCTGTATAGGACCCTGGTCAGAACCCACTTGGAGTTCTGTGCTCAGTTCTGGTCACCTCACTACAGGAAGGATGTGGAAACATAGAAAGGGTGCAGAGGAGACTTACAAGGATGTTGCCTGGATTGGGGAGCACGTCTTATGAGAATAGGTTGAGTGAACTCGGCCTTTTCTCCTTGGAGCGGCGGAGGATGAGAGGTGACCTGATAGAGGTATACAAGATAATGAGAGGCATTGATCGTGTGGCTAGCCAGAGGCTTTCTCCCAGGACTGAAATGGCTAGCACAAGAGGGCACAGGTTTAAGGTGCTTGGAAGTAGGTACAGAGGAGATGTCAGGGGTAAGTTTTTTATGCAGAGAGTGGTGAATGCATGGAATGGGCTGCCAGCGACAGTGCTGGAAGCGGATACAATAGGATCTTTTAAGAGACTCTTGGATAGGTACATGGAGCTTAGAAAAATAGAGGGCCATGGATAACCCTAGGTAATTTCTAAAGTAAGAACATGTTCAGCACAGCATTGTGGGCCGAAGGACCTGTATTGTGCTGTAGGTTTTCTATGTTTCTATGGAGCAGAGAGTGAGTTTGTAAATCTGGCAAGAGCAAAGGATGTTGGGAATGGCGAGGGTGGAGTGCCGTGGGAGGGGTGTGGGACAGGTGGCAGAGGAGTGCCGGGGCAAGGTGTGTGGTGGGTGCAGGTGCAGACACACCCAGCCCTGAGACACCAGGCAAGGTCATTTGACTCCAAACAATTGGTTTATTGATCATTACAGAGTGACTCTGTGATGTTTCCGGCACCCTCCACTCTCCCTTCCCCTTTTCCCCACCATGATTCCCCTCTCCCTGCTCCCTTCCCACTCTCAGTCTACAGTAGAGACCCATACCAGAATCAAGTTTATCATCACTCACATATGTCACGATTTTTTTTGTGGCAGCAGTGCAGTGCAATACATAAAATTACTACAGTACTGTGCAAAAGTCTTTGGCAACCTAGCTAAATATGTATATGTACCTAAGACTTTTGCAGTAGTGTATATATAATGAATAAAGTTTACTTTTGAAAGTAAAAATATTTCTTTGCTTCCTCAGGAGTTGTCTGACCACAGGAGTTCCTTCAGCCATTTGATTCTTGGCAATCAGACCAAGCATACCTTTTTTAACAAAAGAAAGTTAATTACATGGTAAATTACAACCAGTAGAAAATTCTTCAGTTTATTCAATATACATGCAACCAAAACATCAGATTAATATATTGTCATCTTTGACCTCAATGCAGTACCCAGTGTTCTCAGAAGGATTCCAAGTTGTCTGTAGACACTGCATTCTCTATCTTGTGAAACATTGTGGTTCAGACATAACCCCTAAAGACAGGCAGGCCATCAGCACAGAGGATACCCTCAGCTGCTTGCTTCCTTGACCAGTGGCTGGCCACTTTGGCCATAAGACCATAAGATATAGGAGCAGCATTAAGCCATTTAGCCCATCAAGTCTGTTCTGTTATTCCATCATAGCTGATTTATTGTCTCTCTCAACCCCATTCTCCTGCCTTCACCTCATAATCTTTGAAACACCCTGACTAATCAAGAACCTATCAACCTCTGTTTTTTTTTTAAATATTTTTGTTGTGAAGCAACATCAGCTTAACCACAACCGACAATGTCCTAAAGTACAATGCTTCTTTTCTCTTATAACAACATGATGAAAATCAAATGAATGTATGTATAGTAAACAAGCAAAAAGAAAAGGAAACCCTACCACCCCGTCTCCTTTCCCCTTCCCAGCCCTTCCCTCCCCTCACCCCTCCCGTATGTGCTGTTTAGGTCCTACCGGCCCCCCCCACACTTAGTTCAGCTGTCGGTCTCTTCTAAATAAAACAGTAACGGTTGCCAGGTTTTTTCAAATTCCTTGAATCTGTCCTTGATAATGTATCTTATCCTCTCTAGATGCAGAGTATCCATTAATGCAGCCAGCCATTGTCTGAGTGATGGAGTTTCCTCCTTTTTCCAGAACATCAGTATGAGTTTCTTTCCATTAAGTATGTCATAGGTCAGGAGTTGTTGCTGGGCAGCCTGGAATTTATTTGACCTCGCAGAAGTTCCAGAAATTATTAAAATGGGGTCTGGTATTATCTGAACCTTTAGTACCTCCAACAGGACCTCAAATATTTGCTTCCAATATTTGCTCTTGTGTCCTGGGACATGAAGCATAACTATGTAACAAATTTGCCTCCGAGGATTTGCCTTTCTCACACATTGGGGACACCTCTGGGAATATTTTATGAATCCTTACTTTTGAGTAATGTAGTCTATGTAGGATCTTAAATTGTATTAAACAATGCCTGGCATTGATGGAACAGGAGTTAACATACTCCAAAGCCTCATTCCATATAACCTCCTCTATCTCTGTACTGTACCCAACTCCTTTCCCACTCCTTTTTAATATTATCCATTGTTGTATGACACTTGTTTTGTATGGCATCATACAGATAGGCGATGATATCAACCTCTGCTTTAAATATACCCAATGACTTGGCCTCCACAGCTCTCTGTGGCAATGAATTCCACAGATTCACCACCCTCTGACTGAAGAAATTCCTCCACATCTCCGTTCTAAATAGATATCCCTCTATTCTGAGGTTGTGCCCTCTGGTCCTAGACTCCCGCACCATAGGAGCCATCCTCTCCACACTCACTCTATCTAGGCCTTTCAATATTCAATAGATTTCAGTAAGATCCCTCCTCATTCTTCTAAGCTCCAGCGAGTACATACCCAGAGCCATCAAACGCTCCTCATACATTAAACCCTTCATTCCCTGAATCATTTCCTGCCCATGAACATGCTAATGAGGAGATCCTTTGAATGACTCACTCTCCTGCATCCACATCCCCTGCACGGGGTGACCAAAGATCAGGAGCTTAGGACTGAAGTGCAGCCAAAATTTGAGGGACTGCTCTTTGAAATACCAAATATGGTCTGCAAACTTGTACACTCCATATCGAGCTAAAAGTCAGACTCCTCAAAGCTGGAAAAATGACAGGTAACTAATGAGACTGTGGACCTGCACAAAAACAGGTTACTCAGCACTGCTCTGCGCAATACTCTCCACCCAAGGTCCGCAATGTAAAGGAATAGGAGACACCTAGACATCACCCAGAGAGACCTTCACCAGGGAACCCCCCACCCCCCCAGTTTACTTACCTTGATAAGGGCATTGCACGTTTAGCAAACCTGGGTTACGTCCAAGTGTTAATTTGAATAATAGCTTGCCTTGTATATTGCAACAATTTTTCATCCGATATCTTTTTATTCTTCAGTAAGATGTATAGGAAACTACATGGCATCCTTTAAAATGAAATTAAATCAAGGAATTTGAAATAGCAAAATATCTTGAGTAACACACACACAAAATGATGGAGGAAATCGGCAAGTCGAGTAGCATCTATGGCAGGGGTCCCCAACCTAGGGTCAACAGACCCCTCGGTTAATGGTAGGGGTCCATGCCATGAAAAAGGTTGGGGACCCCTGTCCTATGGAGTCGACTTTCCAGGCTGACTATGGAACTGCTGCAAGATCTTTGTTAGATATGTGGGTTATGTCCAAAAGAAAAAATGGCTGGAGTCGCTTAGCGCTTTAATGCATGGGTGTTTATTAGGTGTGTCAGAAATAAGCTTAAAGTCAGCAAAAGTAGTGAAAAGAAAACTGCCAATATTTACAAATCTACCAGAAAAGACAATAATAGCTCCATACTTTGTCCAGTGTGAACTCTTGGCAGCCTCGATCTCTCTCCCACTGAGAGTGATGAGTCCTGTTTATTCGGCACCAGGACATACCATCTTTAATCACCCACAGAGTTAACTTAAGACTACACATGAATTAGAATATGATGCACCCCACAATGTAGTTACAATCATATTACAAAATAAACAGAAGCACTTACCTTCAATACAGTATGCAAGCAACACTATACAAGTTTACACATCCCCATTTCTAAAGAAATGGAATATTCAGCTGTGTATGGTGGGAAAAGCAGCATAGAGACAACCCCAGCGCATCAGGCAGGTTTAGGACCAATTTGAGAATATACCAGGGAAGGCACTGAAGTGTGTACACTCACCGCAATGACAACAGAATGACAAGGCAATGTCTGTGTGTTTAAATGTGCGTGTGTAGGGCGTGTGTTTACTGAGTGCTCTCTGTCACAATCTTAAACAGTAAAAATACACAAGGGATAGTACCACAGGACCAGCAGCTGTTATTCTCTGCCTTAGGAACTGATTGAAAATATAATGCTGATATTGAAGCTGGAGAGTGCAGTTGGATTAGTATTCAACTAGTCTAACAGGATCAAAAGCCAATGCATCTAGCCACCACTTGGTCTATGGTCAGACCAGAAAATCAATATTTCTCTATCTTGTGAAGAACCCCTCAGGAGCTGCATCATTATTCCACCTAACTTTACCCATTTTCAGCCATGTTCATGGGACTTAGTGTCAATTCCACTTGGAGGCAATGCAGAAAAGGCAGCAAACAAAAGATATAGCAGTGGAAATATTATCTTCTGGAAAGGGAAGCGTTAATGTTCACTGACATAAGTGTGTTAGCCACTGCAAAACAAACCTGCACAGAGACACAATGAAAACCATTCATCTGGCTGCTTGCAATAAGCAATGAAGAAGTGGTTTAGTTAACTTGACCCAACAGCACTACCTCAGAGAACAAAATGAAATTCTAATGGTGGCAGAATGAAGTACATATTTGAAAGCTTCCTGGTACAAACGCATAAATAGAACACACACATGCACACAAACATAAACACATAAACCAAGAGACATGGGAATTCATAACAGTTCCTCACAGAACTGCTCCAAAACAAAGGATCAGGTTTCACTTATAGAACAGCAGAGTCATACTGCAAGGAGTAGGAGCAAGGCCTGTGAACTAAGAGGAATATGAAAGAGTTGAATCAGTATTTGGGGAGATACAGTAGTCCTTTGTGCTATCAGACACATTATGAAGACAATGTAGATCTCCTGATAACATATCATCCAAATCAAAGCACTTATTTTAACGTGCAATCATATATCACCTTTAACACAGTAAAATCTTCCTGGCTGCATTAAAGGAGCATTATCAAATGAAGATAAACCAAGTCAGGTATGTATCGGGACAATAATCCACACTTTGGTCATGCATGGGAGGTTTTAAAGAATCTTAAATGGGAGTATAGTGTTTGAGGCAAAGGAATTTAAGAGCTTGTGATTGAGGAGACAGAGGGTGTAGCAAGCTGTGGTGACGTAGTGAAAACTGTGTTTGTACATTGTCAAAGTCAAAGTTGAGTTTATTGTCACATACACAAGTACATGTACGCACAGATGTAACCAAAAACTTACTTGCAGCAGCAAACAAGCACGAAGCATCAGATAAGCAGCACTCAAGGAAAAACATAAACAAACATAAATTATACATATTTTACAAGAAAGAACAAAGTTACTACAAAGAGCATCAACACGAGGAATTCTGCAGATGCTGGAAATTCAAGCAACACACATCAAATTTGCTGGTGAATGCAGCAGGCCAGGCAGCATCTCTAGGAAGAGGTATAGTTGACATTTTGGGCCGAAACCCTTCGTCAGGACTAACTGAAGGAAGAGCTAGTAAGAGATTTGAAAGTGGGAGGGGGAGGGGGAGATCCAAAATGATAGGAGAAGACAGGAGGGGGAGGGATGGAGCCAAGAGCTGGACAGGTGATTGGCAAAAGGGATATGAGAGGATCATGGGACAGGAGGCCCAGGGAGAAGGAAAAGGGGGAGGGGGGAAAACCCAGAGGATGTGCAAGGGGTATAGTGAGAGGGACAGAGGGAGAAAAAGGAGAGAGAGAGAAAGAATGTGTGTATATAAATAAATAACGGATGGGGTACAAGGGGGAGGTGGGGCATTAGCGGAAGTTAGAGAAGTCAGTGTTCATGCCATCAGGTTGGAGGCTACCCAGACGGAATATAAGGTGTTGTTCCTCCAACCTGAGTGTGGCTTCATCTTTACAGTAGAGGAGGCCGTGGATAGACATGTCAGAATGGGAATGAGATGTGGAATTAAAATGTGTGGCCACCAGGAGATCCTGCTTTCTCTGGCGGACAGAGCGTAGGTGTTCAGCAAAACGATCTCCCAGTCTGCGTCGGGTCTCGCCAATATATAGAAGGCCTCATCGGGAGCACTGGACGCAGTATATCACCACAGCCGACTCACAGGTGAAGTGTCGCCTCACCTGGAAGGACTGTCTGGGGCCCTGAATGGTGGTAAGGAAGGAAGTGTAAGGGCATGTGTAGCACTTGTTCCGCCAGGAGGGCGTTGTTTAACTCCTGCCAATGTCTCCATGTCCATATGTTAACCTTCCAGAGCCCCTGTCAAGCCCTCCCCACCCTTGCCTTCACTAAGCCATGTACCCCACCTACCCCAGCCCCACCATCTGCCTCCCTACACTCGCTCCCACTACTTACTTATTGTCACATTTTATAGTAATTTTTTAATCTATCAAAACAACAAGATTCATGTCACATAGGTCAGTGATAATACATCTGATTCTGATCCTGATAAATGTTATCAGAATGCAGGCATCTGTGCCATCACTAGTTAACTAGTAATGGGCATCCATGTCTCAGGTGGATTTGGGTAAGGCTGGTCAACAGGGCTCTGGTGAAGCTGTATAGGCCAATCCCCTGTATATTGGGTGCAATGGGTTACAGAAACGTTGATGAACTCCAACCATACCATTGACTTTGGACGACGGAGATGGGAGGTCATCGATGGCCTATGCACCACTGGGAGCTAACGGCCCAAGAAGCAGAAGAATTGGCAGTTATTTTGCACTGTAACTGGTGCATTGGGACTTACTTATAATATTTTTGATCAAATATGAAATAAATAACAAGAACAACAGAAAACCAGCACAATCAGAATAATGCAATTTTTGCACTTTTCAGTTAACCAGAATAAACTCGCAACAGAAACAAGAGAAAACCTGCAGACACTGGAAATCTGAGTAAGACACACAAAATGCTAGAGGGGCTCAGCAGGCCAGGCAGCATCTATGGAAAGAAGTACAGTCGCTGTTTCGGGCTGAAACTCTCCCGCATTTTGTGTGTGTGCTCTCTCATTAGTTTGTTCATTGTATTAAAGCACCTCCGATCTCTCATGGACCACTGCTTTGGCGTGGTAAACTCTAACCCAAATAGAATTCAGAAAGGGTTATTGTTCCTGACGGTGAGAAAACACAAATTCAGAATAGGGTGAATTTGGGCTATGAGGAATATTTCAGAATCGGAATAAGGTTTATTATCACCAACATTTGCTGAAATTTGTAATTTTGCAACAGCAGTACAATGCAACACATGATATTATAAAGGGAAGATAACGCAGCATTAAATGCTTAACAAAAATGAAGACTACGAAAAGGAAATGATGCAAATAGGGGAATGCAGGAGAAAAGGTCGGTGCATGTACCAGCTGATAAACAGCTGCAATTGAAGTAGAGAGGAGAAAATGTATAAGAAAATAGGAAGCCAGAGATATCAAATTAGAGAGAGCACTGTGTTAATGAAAATGAACGTGTATCTTGTAGAAATTGAAGAGGATAAGGTCAGGTTATGATGGTTTAGAATTTCAATTGATAGCCTTGTGGGTTCTGAATCATGATCACTATTGAATGCCTTGTGACTGAAATGTCTGAACAAAGCAATGAAAAATTTAATAACCTTCTGAATATGTTTATCCTCTTTAAATTCAAAGCAAGTGAAATTGAATTAACCTCATTCAATGGCAAAGTAATTCTACCAAGAAGAAATGTGCGTCTGAGACGTCTCACTGTCATGGACATGTTTCCTTTTGGAGGTAGTAAAAAAAATTATAGATTAAAGGATGCTATTTTATCCACCGGATATGTTTAATAACTGTCTTCATTTTGAGTAATGTTTCACCATTAGAACAATTACTTGTTGTTATAATATTCAATTAAAATTTCCTTCTGAAAGCAGGATATTATTCCTTCCAACATCTTAATATTAATAGCATGCTAAAATTGATCCAAAACTTTTAAAAGCATTACTGGAATGAAGTCCCAGTGTGTAAGGTTGGGATTAAGTCATGAGGATCGCGGAACATTGATTATTGCTAATGTTCGTTACTTTTGATGATCTAGTTTTTATGACAGGCATATTTTTACCTCAGAATTTGCACACTTTGAAAATACTTTGGGGAATTTGTTGCAGTCTTTGATACATACTGATAAAGAAGAGCTTTCATTATGTGCCATGCCGTACAATGCGAGTGATCGTGGTCTTTCCGTGACTATGACTGTTCTTGGCAAATTTTTGTACAGAAAGTGGTTTGCCATTGCCTTCTTCTGGGCAGCCGTTACCAATACTCTTCAGAGATCGTCTGCCTGGTGTCAGTGGTCACATAACCAGGTCTTGTGATATGCACCAGCTGCTCACATGACCACCACCATCTGCTCCCATGGATTCACATGACCCTGATTAGGTTGGGGCTAAGCAGGTGCTACACCTTGCCCAAGGACAACCTACAGGCTAGTTGAGGGAAAGAGTGTCTTACACCTCCTTTGGTAGAGACATACCTCCACCCCGCCACTCCCAGCGTGCCGAATAGCAGCACGAATGCAAAAATACCTTCCATGAAGGAGGTTTGTTGTTTCACTCAGTGCCCCATGTGCCAAAGGCTACACTCCACACTGTGATATCCATTCAGTGGCACTTCTCCAGAAACATAAAGTAGAGACTTGTGAATCAAAAGAAGGAAAAGCGCAGAAAATCGCATCGAATGGTTCAATCTGAAATTAACATCAGAATTTGAAAGCTGACTGAAGTCTCCTGTTCAGTAAACAATCCCCCACATCAGGGGTTCCCAATGTGAAGTCCACAGACCCCTTGCTTAATGGTATTGGTTCATGGCATGAGAAAAGTTGGGAACCCCTGCTCTACATACTGTTGACAATGGGTTGAGGAAGCAACCTGAGAAATATTAGCAGAATCAGAATCAGGTTTAATATCACTGGCATATATTGTGAAATTTGTTGTTATGCAGCAGCAGTACTTCGCAATATATAATAATTAAAATATGTAAGTTACAGTAAATATAAATATATTAAAAATATAAAATCAAATAAGTAGTGGAAAAAGAGAAAAAAAAGTAGTGTGGTAGTGTTCATGGGCTCAATGTCCTTTCAGAACATTAGAATTTGAACAGCACTTCTTGGAGATAAAGGAACCTAAATCCTGTGAAGTCATCAGTATTGTAACAGATAAACGATGGGCACATATGACAGCAATCTCCTCCGAATCATTGCTGTCTTAGGTGAAATGGAGTGGAAGTGTGAATTAAATTGGACATACTTCAACTAAATGGTGTCATTCTGGATTCCATCCAACTGGTAGCACTGTGGACATGACCTTCACAATGCAAGGAGCAGCAACAGCCAGAACTATACGTGGCCATATTCAATCTCATTCAAGCCCTTTACTCCATCAATTGGGAGATACTGTGGAACACCTTCTCAAATTTGCCACCAGCAGGAAGTTGACCCAGTCCCATGTTCAGAGCTGTTTAACCCACTGCAACCACACTCTGGAACCAATATCACCCAAACAGCACAGTCGATACTGGTCTTTGCACAGGCTTGGTGTGGCGAGAGGCCTAGGCGAGAATGGTGAGGACCCAAGTGCTGGAGTATCCGAGACTAGAATCGAGGTACAATACAAGACTGAAACAAAGACAGGGATCTAAACTAGACACTGGACCAGAGCCTAAAATTGAGCTGATGATTGTGCACCGAACCTCAGTTTAGGTCCTCTTTAAATATTAAATCCTGGCACCAAAGCAAATCCACCGATTAGCAGGGCAGCCTGAATCTTTAAAGGGGCCATGCCAGCTATCCATATTCCGGAGAGTCCGAGCGTCTAAACCCCAGAAGCTGGCACGGTTGGGTGCATGTCGTAACAGGACCCCGACAGCCCTGGCTGCTCGGAGAGATTATGATGGTTGTCATGGATGGGAGCCAGATCCAAGCTGTCCTTTTCAGGAACCCAGCACCATTCCTTGGGCCTTAATCCTTCCCAGTCCACGAGGAACAGACGAACACACCGAACAGTTTGTGACTCCAAAAACGAACAGCCAGTGTGTTGATTCCCCAATGCATTGGTGCTATCACCTTGGCTTGGGGAAAACTGGTGGTAGGCTGCTCCCCTCGTTCAGTTTCATCAAACTGAGAGGACAAGGCATCTGGTTTCTGGTTTTTTGACCCCAGTTAAAAGGCCAGAATGAAATTAAAGTGGTCAAAGAAAAGAGTCATTTGGCTTCCCTAATATAAGCCACATTCTTGTGGTCTGTCCATATAATAAAAAGCTTTTTGGCTTCCTTGAGCCAGTGATGCCATTCCTCCAGAGCCAACTACCACGAGCAGCTCTCTATTTCTGATGGCGTAGTTCATCTCTGCTGTGGATAGCCACCTGGAAAAGATCACACTTGGGTGCAGTTTATTGTCTGAAGGTGTCCATTGAGACAACACTCCAATGTCCAAGGCGTCCACCTCCACAATGAAGGAAAGGTCCGAGTTGAGTACGACCAAAATGGGAGCTGTCATGAACCGTTGTCTGAGCTCTGCAAAAGCAGACTCCACTTCAGCAGTCCAAACAAAGGGCCTGTGGATCTTTTTGTTAGTGCTGTCAACAGAGCCACCACTGAGCAGAAGTTTCTGATGAAATTTCGGTAAAAGTTAACAAATCACAAGAGTCGTTGGACTTGCTTCACACTGGATGATGGTGGCCAACCTCTGACTGCCTGTGTCTTACTAGAGTCCATTTTGAGATTGCCATTAGAGATGATGAAACCTAAATATGAAATGGTGGTTACGTGAAATTGGACTTCTCCAGCTTGATATAAAGTCCATGATCAAGAAGTCCCTTTAGGATGTCTCTGACGTGAGCAATGTGCTCCTCCATGGACTTAGAGAAAAATAGGATGTTATCCAGTAGACAAAGGCACATTTATGGACAGCATCCCAGAGCACATCTTATAAAGGCCTGGAAAACTGCTGCCACATTCAGAAGGTCAAACAGCAGGACTAGCTACTCAGAGTGCCCTGTCAGAGTGTTGAATGCTTTCTTCCACTCATCACCCTCCTTTATGCGAACCAGATTAGACATACTCTGCAAATCTAGCTTCAAAGATATTTTTACCCCTTGAAGAATCTCGAAGGCAATATTCACAAGTGGAAGAGGGTAATAGTTCTTGATCATTATGTGATTCAGCCCCCTAAAATCAATGCATGGCCACAGGCTTCTGTCCTTTTTCTGTTTGAAGAAGAAGCCAGCACCTTTGGTGATGTGGTGGGTCGAATGAATTGCAGGGCAAGAACCTCCTTTATATATTCCTCCATAGTGCCTCTCCCCAGGCCTGGGAGCGCATATAATTGACCCTATGGAGGACAAGTACCACAAGTACCAGGCAATAGATCTATAGCACAGTCTTAGGGTTCGTGCGGAGGAAGAGTCGAGGCCTTTCCCTTGCTGAAGACCTCTTCCAAATGCTTGTAGATGGAAGGGATTTCTACCCACTTGGGTGCTGCAATTACCTTCGAACATTCATCCAAGGACGACTCCTGAGGCTCCTTAGGTAGCAGGAGTGATTTGGTAGACCCCAGAGTCCCCCCCCCCCATGGGTCCACAAGTGGAAACAGAAGCCAAATCACAGTCCAAATCCTTGTCCGTCTCCTCAGGTGATTGGCAGTTAGGTGCAACAGATGGCCCTTGTGCTCCTGGAACCAGGTTCCAAGGATCTCCATCTTGGGGCCTTCCCTTTAGATGTGACCTGGCAACTGGAGCCCTTAGGCCTAGCTGCTAGAGTTCCATGCTGCTTGGGCACTTCCTTGGTTTGCTCCTGAACTGGAGATCCAGTTCCAGCGCACCCCTAAATGGCCTCACACGGGCCTATTGGCTGGAACCGACTTGTCTTCCCTTGAAGGTAGGACTGGGTTTTCCACAGGCTCCAGGTAACCCTGAGCAGAAGTCTGCCCCCTCGTCAGCCACTGGTCTCGGGAGAGTCTGGGGGTTAGAACACTAAACCGAAAACATACCTTGTTGCAGCGACTGGACCGTGCAATAATCCTCCCTTCCTTCCAGTTCATGGAAGGGTTATGCTGGGACAGCCAAGGGTGCCCAAGGAACAGTGGTATTTGAGGAGAATCAGTGATATAGAAACAGACGTCCTCCGCATGATCTTCTATCCTCATCGGCAAGACCAATGTCTGCTGCCGATCTACTCAGAATGAAGCGGACAGCCACCCAAAACAGTTGCAGGCATGAACTGGCTCAACTCCTGCAGAGGTATGTTGAGCGGTCGGGCGGTCCCCAAGTCCAGAAATTTCTATCTGCCCCAGAGCCCAAAAAACATTCACCTCTCATCTCCGTCTTCAGCGTGACACCAAAATTCATGAAGTTGGGAGTAGTGGTTGCTACCATCATAGTCCTCCCAACACTGGATGGTCTTAATAGTTCTCCCAACGGTTGCAGCATTGAACATTCGGCCCACATGTGACCTGCTTCCCCGCAGTTATAGCAGCAACCTTAACTCCAACGCCGGAACTTCTCATCGGCGAGACTCTTATGTGGCCAATTTGCATGGGCTCGACAGGAGACGGGCTGTCATTGTCTGAGGTTGGGGCGTGGACTTGCACTTCATCGAGGCTGGGCTTGGTTAGCTGTCTTCAATCTCTTGAGGTAGTCCCTCTCTCGCTCTGCCAGGTGATTATCAAGGCGGATGGACTGATCAACCTGAGCCTCTAAGTCCTCTGCTGGCTCTCCCAAGGAGAGTACAGAGTGACCAAGGCCTCCTTGTTCCAACCATTCTTGTGAGCCAAAGTCTGAAACTCAATCATGTAGTTGTCTGCTGACCGACTGCCCTGATGCAGCTTCATCAGACAATCCAAGGCTCGGTTAGCTCTGGTAGGATGATGGAGCACCCACCCCACGGCAGCCATGAATTCCTCTGAATCTGAGCAAATTTCTAACCTTCACTCCAAATGTGCAGTGGCCCAGGCCAGGCCTTTCCTGGTCAGGAGAAAGATCATGAAGGCCACCTTTCCATGTTCTGTAGGGAACTGGGCCAGCTGGAGTTTGAACACCAACGAGCATTGAGCAAGGAAGCCACGGCAAGAGCCCTGGTCACCATTGAATCTCTCTGGGGTCAGAAGATGGACTGGCTCCGGAGAGTGACCAACAGCCTCACCCGACCGACTCTGGCTTCCTCCCTGCGATAGTTGGCACATAGCGAACTGGAGGTTGTGTATCTCCAGACTCTGTCTAGAAATGTTCTTGCTGTGGCTGGCCAAAGCTGATGAA
This sequence comes from Mobula hypostoma, assembly GCF_963921235.1. Lineage (NCBI taxonomy): Eukaryota > Metazoa > Chordata > Chondrichthyes > Myliobatiformes > Myliobatidae > Mobula > Mobula hypostoma. The sequence goes on from NC_086128.1 coordinate 7,348,100, forward strand.
GGGTTCTGATACCCCACTGGGTCCATGTTAGGCTTGATTGTACCGTGAAAAGAAACCTAGGCAAGGATGGTAGGACCCAAGTGCTGGAGTATCCAAGACTAGAATCAAGGTACCAAGGTACAATGCAAGACTGAAACAAAGACAGGGTTCTAAACTAGACGCTAGAAGAGAATCCAAAATTCAGTTGATTATTGAGCTCAGTTCTGGTGCTCTCCAAATATTAAATCCTGTAGCCAAAACAAGGCCGCCAATTAGCAGGGAGGCCAGCTATCCATATTTCAGAGCGTCTAAACCCCGGAAGCTGGCGTGGTTGGGTACAAGTCGTAACACATGGAGGCTGGCAACCAAGATATTGTCAGCTTGCTCAATGCAACGCATCAGAGGATGGACCTTATACTCAACACCCTACAAGGTGATAGTCCTCAGTTAACCTTTCCCTGCTGCACCATACTGCCTGTCAACAATAAAGGTTCATGGTAAAACCCTGAGAACTATGGAACAGCTTTTGAAGATAGAGATCAATGATGAAATGTACCAGTTCTAAAGCACCAACAAAACCTTTTGTCGATTGAGGACAAGAATGTTTGAAAATCCAGACTTCAATGTGAACTAGGTACTCGGCTCATGGACTACTGGGCAGTAGTGATCCCTTCCATCCAAAGACGTCTTTTTAGACTCCGACTATCTGCAACAGGCATCTCATTGCACTGGAACAGTGCATGCAAAATTCCTCAAACTTATTGGAAGGATAATTTGGGATTAAGCAATTTATTTGGCATGGACAAACAAGGAAGAAATACCTGTTTTCCACACTATGACTATATGCTGCAAACCAACCTCATGTCTAGTCTTAGGAAATCATTGCAAATATTAAAGCCCTAGGTACAATTAGTTGGATACACAGGGCAGGACACATTGCTTGCATGCCCAACGCCAGTCTATTACTAAAGTCACTCAGTCCCAAGCTCTGGGGTGGAAAAGGAATGAAAGAAAAGAAACCTCCTTGAAGAAATGCAACATTCTCAATATCTCTGTGCAATCTGTGGCCGATTGGAAAAGGAGCATTCAGTAGGCCCTACTTATTTGACAAAAGGAGCAGATCGCCTCATAACCTACACACCCATCCCAGCCTCACAGCCATTGCCTGACCCAGCTGTGGAAAAGCCTACCATTGCCACTTTGGCTTCATCATCTACTTCAGAATCCACAAAATATGTGTTCAGATTTCAAAGTAAATTTACTATCGAAGTACATATACTGTGTGTTACCATATACTACCTTAAGATTCATTTTCTTGTGGACATTTACAAGTAAAAATGAAATACTGAAAGCTATATGTAAACAGATAAAGCCTAACAAACAACCATTGTACAAAAGTAGATTCAGATTCATTTATTTATCACACATACATCGAAACATACAGTGAAATGCGTTGTTTGTGTTAATGACCAGCACACCTAGGGACATGCTTGGGGCAGCCCACAAGTGTCGCCTCACACTCTGGCGCCAACGGAGCATGCTCACAGTGCTCAGCAGAGCAACACAGGACACAACAACAACAGCAAAACAAGCCCCTTTCCTCCCTCCCACCCACATGGACAATCCTCCAAGTGGGCAAATAAAAGTAACGCTGAGAACAAGAGTTGTCATTACCCGTGAAAGTGCATCTGTAGTCAGTTCAGAGTACTGGTGATGGGTCTTGGCTCAAAACATTGACTCTTTATTCCCTTCCATAGATGTTGCCTGACCTGCTGAGCTCCTCCAGTACATTGTGTGTATTACTCTAAATTTCCAGCATCTGCAGTACCTTTTATGTCTTTCATGATGGAGGCCGCTTTATTGTGGCAACGCACCATGTGTGGAGAGCTTTGTTGGTTGGACTGAGCTGTATCCACCTCTTTCTGTAGACCTTTTCATCTGGGGCATTAGTTTTCCCATACCAAGCCGTGATGCAACCAGTTAGGATGCTCTCTACTGTGCATCGAAGAAGTTTGTCAGTCTTTTGGTGACATGCCAAATCTACACAAGTGAGAATGCAACTCCTCCCTGATCCACAGGGCCTACCTCAGAAGGAAATAAGAATTGTTCTGGAAGCTGCACACATTTAACATTGGCATAATACAAAGTTCTCTTCGACTGGATCACTGCTGTTGTGCTGACAGGCCCAGGAGATGGGAGTGAAGGCATGGCTTGTTACAGGTGTAGCTCATCTGGAGAACCTGGCTTGTGATGTCCTGCTGGTGACCATGAAGCAAGCATCTACAGCTTGCTCCACACATAGAGCTGGATTGGGAGTGCATCTGATGGGAAAAGAAAAAATCCCTTGCGTCCCAACCAGACCCGTGTTAACATGCTGGAGACAGGCGTAAAGCACCTGTCATTCTTTGAAAAGTGAGTGATGTAGTCTTGTCTTGCCAGTCAGCTGATGTCCATGAATGCTGAACATCTTGTAATGCACTGTGCTGCTGTCACAAAAAGCTAATTTTCATGGCATTTATACCGTGTATGTGTGCCTTTGATAATAAACTTGATCTTGAACTTGAAGCAGCTCACATCGTGCATGCTTCAAAAATACAAAGAGTCCGTGATTCAACTGATAATTTTGCAATGAGAAGCAGACGAAGAATGAGTGAATGTGAAGCATTTCATAACCCCTGGAAAAGGGAGACCAGGCACGTGGAGCAGATTATGCCAAACCACTGCTACATATTTATTAGCTGTTAGGAACTTGACCCAAATTAAGCAAAAGGCATTGTATGAGAAAAGAGTGTTTCAGGATGTCCTACTGTATGTAGATAGATAGCAGTACAATATAAACACTGCACTTGGTGTGAGTAGCCAGTCAAATAAAACACGGCAATGTTTTCCAGTTCTGAGATTTCCTGCAGCTCTTCCCAGGTGTCTGACAGCAATAGGAAGTAGTGTTGTTGCTGAATACTCAGTCTATCACCGTCAAAGTGTTTTCAGTGAAAACTGGTGCTTTGTTCGGCAAACAAGCCTCTCAACAATACAAGCGGTTGCTCCAGAATAAATAGTGAGCAAAGAAAATGAAATTGTTGGACTTCTGCAATGGCAGTTGGTGGGCACACAGACAATTTTTGAACTATTCATTTTTTTAAAAAACAGCAACATTATCTTTTTTATCTGTTTGTGTGTGTATTAAATACATTATGTAAATACAGTACTGTGCAAAAGACTTGAGCACATGTAATGCAAAGATGCTTTCAAAAATAGTGAATTGAAAAGTTTCTAAATATTCTCCTTGGAGCAACAGAGGCTGAGAGGTGACCTGATAGAGGTGGATAAGATGATGAGAGGCATTGACCGTGTGGATAGTCAGAGGCTTTTCCCCAGGGCTGAAATGGCTAACATGAGAGAGCACAGTTTTAAGGTGCTTGGAAGTAGGTACAGAGGTGATGTCAGGGGTAAGTTTTTTATGCAGAGAGTGGTGAGTGCGTGGAATGGGCTGCTGGCGACGTTGGAGAAGGCAGATACGATAGGGTCTTCTAAGAGACTCCTGGACAAGTACATGGAGCTTAGAAAAATAGAGGGCTATGGGTAACCTTGGGTAATTTCTAAAGTAAGTACATGTTCAGCATATCACTGTGGGCTGAAGGGCCTGTACTGTGCTTTAGGTTTTCTATGTTTCTATATAAAAAAAATTACTGTAAAGAGCAGTAGACAGTAAAAAAAACTAAATTAAATCAATATTTGGTTGACTGCCCTTTGCCTTTAAAACTGCATCAATTCTCTGAGGTACACTGCTGTGCAGTGTTATAAGAAAATCATTTGGTAGGTTGTTCCAAGCATCTAGGAGAACTTGCCACAGTTCTTCTGCAGACTTTGGCTGTCTCGCTTGCTTCTGTCTCACCAGGTAATCCCAGACAGCCTTGATGTTGCTGAGATCAGGGCTCTGTGAAAGCCATATAAAAAAAAGCTAAAAAATCTAGACTTTTGCATAGTACTGTAGTAATTTTACGTATTGCACTGTACTGCCGCCAGAAAAACAAAATGAATTTCATGGCATATGTGAGTGATGATAAACCTGATTCTGATATGGGTCTCTATTGTGGACTGAGAGTTGGAAGGGGGCAGGGGGAGGGGAATCATGGTTGGGAAAAGGGGAAGGGAGAGGGGAGGGAGTGGGAAGCACCAGAGAGACATTCTGTAATGATCAATAAGCCAAAATTGTTTGGAATCATATGACCTTGCCTGGAGTCTCAGGTCTGGGTGTGTCTGCACCTGCACCACCCCCTCACCCCGGCACTCCTTCTCTGCCACCCGTCCCACACCCCTCCTGCGACACTCCACCCTTCACATCCCCAAATTCCTTTGCTTCCACCAGATTTACAGACTTGCTCTCTGTATGTGTGTGTTTGTGTGTTTGTGCAAGTGTGGAAAGGAAATTCCTCTTCTGTTGACTTTCCTCTATTTTCATTTGTCTGTGTCAAAATATATCAAAACAGGCTGGTTCTGGTGTAGGTTATTGTCGGTAACAAAATCTCATGTTTTCTATCTGCACAGACATTGCCTGACCTGCTGAGTATTTCTAGCATCCCCCTTTCAGTTTCTATTCCGTGCAACAGCTCAGATTTGCATCTTGCCGCTTTAACGGACTGATTTCTCTAGCTGCTCTCATTAATCCATTACCCACACAACCCAATAAGCATTTGAATCACCCATGTGGTCACGGGCAGAACGTGCAAACTCCTTACAGCCAGTGGTAGGAATTCAACCCGGGTTGCCTGTACTGATTTGCCATCCCTGCAAACCAACTTTTTGTCGTTCACCGAAGTCGCTTTACACAGCAGCACGCTGCAATCTTTCACCATTTCAACAATAATCTGATCTCCTATTTCCCTTCCAAAGTGGATGACCTCACATTTACCAGCATTTTGGATAGCTGTAGTGATCATTTTAGGGTGAAAAAATGGTCACTTGGATATCAGACAGGGCACTTGCTCCCACCATTTATGTTTGTGTGTCCGACGGTATGCACCCAATGACTATCACTGTTTACAACGCCACCATGTCTGCCGCTTCTGAATTGGAAATTGGAGCTTTTGTGTGTCAGCCACAGCTGTTGCCTGAACATCCCAAGCACGCCAGGCTGCTTTGTTGCTTCTTTCCATTATTTTTAGGGACACAGCTGACATCACGAGAGTTTACTGGGCAGCTTTTGAACAGACAGCAGACAGGTCATAGTGTGTGCTTTCTCCAACATTCAACAGCTGACATACCATTCAGAGGGTGGCTCTATGTAACACCCTGATGACAATCGGCTCCTGAAAGTGTGAATTGGGGATCTTGAGTAAAAGGTAAATCAGTAAAGAGCCCTCTCTCATAGAGTCCAGTGAACACATTGAGGTTGGGAATTCGCTTCGCCAAGCACCTACCAGAACAAATGGGATTTCCCAGTGGCCACCTATTTTTATTCCACTTCCCATTCCCATTCCAACACGTCAATCCATGGACTCCTCTACTGTCGAGATGAGGCCACACTCAGGTTGGAGGAACAACACTTTATATTCTTTTTGGGTACCTCCAACCTGATAGCTTGAACATCAATTTCTCGAACTTCCAATAATGCCACCACCCCCCCCTCACACCCTTCACCATTCACCATTCCCCATTCCCTTTTTCCTCTCTCACCTTATCTCCTTGCCTCTCCATCACCTCCCTCTGGTGCTCCTCCCCCTTATCTTTCTTCCGCGGTCTTCTGTCCTCTCCTATCAGATTCCCCCTTCTCCAGCCCTGTATCTCTTTCACCGATCAACTTCCCAGCTCTTTACTTCATCCCTTCCCCTCCTGGTTTCACCGATCACCTTGTATTTCTCTCTCCCTCTCCCCACCTTTTAAATCTACTCCTCATCTTTTTTTTTCTCCAGTCCTGCCGAAGGGTCTCAGCCCAAAACATCGACTGTACTTTTTTCTATAGATGCTGCCTGGCCTGCTGAGTTCCTCCAGTATTTTGTGTGTGTTGCTTGGCAGACTTTCTCTTGTTTCTCTCTAATCTATGGACTATTCCTAGGGGCACACACCGAGACAGACGGCAAGTGCTGCTGGAAGGTCATCAGTTCATTGGTCTGCCTGAACCTTGTTGGTCGTCCAGCACAGAGAGAATGCTGCAGAATGGCACAGTCCAGGCTGCTGAGGGGCACACTGAAGCTCAGGGCAGACAATGCTGAGGCTCTGTGGGGGAGGACCATGGTCTGGGCTCCTCCCACTATTACTATACATAGAGGGGTTGGGAGGGGGGCAGGCAGGGGTTAAGTGTCTCAAACAAAGAAAAGGATATATCATTCCTGAGATCCAAATGAGTGGCAACGTATCGTGCTAACAATGTTTAGTAGAAGAACGCAACCATCAACAACAACCAAACAGCAAAACAAATCTCTTTCCCATCCTCCCACCTGCCCACCTACACACACACACACACACACACACACACACACACACACACACACACACACACACCACTCCTTCCCCCAACCCCTAGCTTAAAAGGGAAAGATTTAAAAGGGATCTAAGGGGCAATTTTTTTCATGCAGGGGTGGTGAGTATATGGAACAAGGTGCCAAATTGGGACTAAATGGGTGGACACCATGGTCGTCATGGACTTGTTGAGACAAAGGGCCTATATCCATGTTGCATTGCTCGATGACTCCATTACTCTCTGACTACTGAATGTAACAACCATAAACGTAAGAAGTTTTTTCTTTGCACAGTTTCTTTCTTTGCATAATTTTTGTTGCAAATAAAGTTTATTTTTAAAAACAAAAAAATTCTGGAGGATCTCAGAAGCACTCCACACCCTGGTTCCACTGTAAACCTATCCACATTCCTGACTTTGGTGTTCACAACCTCAGCTTCCCCCCCCCCCCTGCCCCCCACCCACTACCTCCAGCCACACACCCTACCCACAATACAGACACTCAGCTCACAGCCCACGCTCATACATTGCCTAGATACCAAACCACTGGGATTTTTGAACAATCGAATACCAGATTATCAGAACTTTACTGAGGAGAGACATTGGTTGAAAGACTGGAAAATTGCAAATGTCACTCAACTCTCCAAGAAGGGAGAGAGGCAGAAGAAAGGAAATTATATGCCAGTTAGGCTGACCTCAGTGGTTGGGAAGATGTTGGAGTTGATTGTTAAGGATGTGGTTTCGGGGTACTTGGAGGCACATAATGAAATAGGCTGTAGTTTGCATGGTTTCCTCAAAAGAAAATCTTGCCTGACAAATCTGTTGGAATTCTTTGAAGAAATAACAAGCAGGATAGACAAAGGAGAATCGGTTGATGTTGTGTACTGTACTTGGATTTTCAGAAGGCCTTTGACAAGGTGCCACACATGAGGCTGCTTAACAAATTACAATCCCATGGTATTACAGTGAAGATTCTAGCATGGATAAGGCAGTGGCTGATTGGCAGGAGGCAAAGAGTGGGAATAAAGGGAGCCTTTATGGTTGGCAGCCGGTGACCAGTGGTGTTCCACAGGAGCCTGTGTTGGGACCGATTCTTTTTCACATTATATGGTAATGATTTGGAAGATGGAATTGATGGCTTTGTTGCAAAGTTTGCAGATGAAATGAAGGTAGGTGGAGGGGCAGGTAGTTTTGAGAAAGTAGAGAGGCTACAGAAGGATTTAGACAGATTAAGAGAATGGGCAAAGAAATGGTAGATGAAATATAGTGTCAGGAAGTGTATGGCCATGCGCCTTTGTAGAAGAAATAAAAGGGTTGACTATTTTCTAAATGGAGAGAAAATGCAAAACAAACTGATGTGCAAAGGGACTTGGGAGTCCTTATACGGGATACGCTAAAGGTTAATTTGCAGGTTGAGTGTGTGGTGAGGAAGGCAAATGTGATGTTAGTATTCATTTCAAGAGGACTAGAATATCAGAATCAGAATCAGAATCAGAATTCTTTATTATCGCCAAGTATGTGGACACATACAGGGAATTTGATGCCGGTTTCTCTGAGCTCTCACTATACAGAATCAAAAAGCAAACAAAACAATAGTGCAAATAATCGTGAACTATATACAGTGAGGTATACCTGTGTATGTACAGGTGGACTTGGTTTATAATAGACTAAAATTCAAGTGTTCATAAGACTGATGGCATACAGAAAGAAACTGTTCTTGTACCTATTTGTCCTGGCATACAGTGATCTAAAACACCTACCAGAAGGAAGGAGTTGGAACAGGTGATGTCCAGGGTGTGATGGGTCTACAATGAGAAATGTTGAGACTTCATAAAGCACTGGTGAAGCCTCATGGAGAATTGTGAGCAGGTTAGGAGCTCTTATCTTAGAAAGGATGCACTGAAGCTGGAGAGTGTTCAAAGGAGGTTCACGAAAATGATTGCAGGTTAGAACAACTTGTCATTTGAAAAGTGTTTGATGTTCTGGGCCAGTATTGCCTGGAATTCAGAAGAATGAGGAGTGACCTCATTGGAACCTATTGAATGGTAAAAGCCCTTGATAGAGTGGCTGTGGAGAGGATGTTTCCTATCATGGGAGAGTCCAAGACCTTAGGACACAGCCTCAGAATAGAGGTGTGTCCTTTTAGAACAGAGATGAGGAGGAATTTCTTCAGCCAGAGAGTGGTGAATCTGTGGCATTCGTTCCCCCAGGCAGCTGTGGAGGCCAAGTCTATATTTAGACCATAACACCATTAGCTTTAGGAGCAGAATTAAGCCATTTGGCCCATCGAGTCTGCTCCACCATTTCTTCATGCCGAATCATTTTCCTCTCAGCCCCGTGTATCCCTTCATGCCCTGACTAATCAAAAATCTATCAATCTCTGCCTTAAAGATACATAATAACTTGACCTCTACAGCTGCCTGTGGCAACAGATTCCACAGATTCACCACTCTCTGGCTAAAGGGATTCCTCCTCATCTCCATTCTAAAAGGATACTCCTCTATTCTGAGGCCGTGTTCTCTGGTCTTAGACTCTCCCACCACAGGGAACATCCTCTTCACATCCACCCTATCCAGGCCTTTCAACATTCAATAGGCTTCAATGAGGTCACACCTCATTGTTCTGAATTCCAGTGAGTACAGGCCCAGAGATTTCCCAATACATTGGCAGCTTCAGGAGATTTAGTATGTCACCAAAGACTTCTATAAATCTCTACAGGCGCATGGTGGACAGCACTCTGACTGGGCGCATCGTGGTCTAGTATGGAGCCTCCAAAGCAGATCTCAAGAGGCAGCAGAGGGACGGGGGACTCAGCTGGTTCCATCACGGCCACAACCATCCCCAACACCGAGGACAGCTCTGGAAGGTATCATCCATCATTAAGGACACTCACCTTCTGGGACATGCTCTGTAATAAGCCTAATGTTATTGAGTTTATGCAAAATGCCTACAAAAAGCACAGAAATTCAGTTATATAATTCAGAAAAACAAGTTAGCTATGTAGCCATGGTTATAGGCCTGTTCAGTTCAAGATCACATTCAAGATCAATTGTTCAGTTCAAGATCAGATCTGACAATAATCATTTGGTGGCCATAAAACTCTATAGCAGGGGTTCCCAATGTTTTCTGTACCATGGGCACCTAGTATTAACCAAGGGGTCCATGGATGCCAGGTTGGGAATGCCTGCAAGGGCACTGTAACATGTCAGTCAACAGTCGTGGAGGGAATAAAGTTGCTTTTTCAGATTTGACCCTTTTGATAGAATTACAAGATGTTGCAGGTGAAAACAATACAAAAAGAACAGAACAAGGGGGGTAGAGGAGATAAACAGGCTCAAGAGAAAAATAGAATAATCATAAAAGGCTTAAGTAGCAAATAGTTAAATACCTGATGTGAGTTTAACAAGTCAATAGACACAATGAGAGAAATTAAAGACGCTATTTTTTCTTACTCCCAGCATCTGATGAGCTTTTGTTTATTGAGCAACCCACTATAATCTTTTCTTAAAGTACTAATTAATCACATAAAACTCTAAAACAATGTCGAACAGAATAAGATATACAAGTGAATTCAGATGCTGGAACCTAGAGCAACAAACAATCTGATCGAGTGTTTCGACTCAAGATGCTAACAGTTCCATTCCTCCACACTCACCCCCCCACTCCACAGATGCTGCATGACGTGCTGAGTTCCTCCAGCAGGTTGTTTGATGGTTGAACAGAATACCGCTGTTTCCTGAGAAATTTCATTACCGAAATTAAGCTCAGGTCGCAGTGAGAGAACAGCAGAAATGTATTGTGATGAACACTTCATGAAAAATATAATGATGTTGACTGAATTAGTGCTACCATGGTGGGTCACCGGGTCCATGTCAACAAGCATTAGTATGCTACCAAAGACTGTCGCAAATATCTTCAAATAGCTGGTTGCATCACGTGCAGGCACCGATGCACAGGATTGTTAGAGGCTTCAGAGAAATGTAGATTCAGCCAGCTCCATCATAGACACAAGTACTCCACCTTCAAGGACATCTTCAAAAGGCGGGGCCTCAAGAAGGTGGTGTGCATCATGAAGGACCCTCACCATCAGGATAGTCCTGCTCTCATTGCTAGTGGAGATTGAGAATTAACCAAATGACCATTGACTACTGCAATGGTTCAGATAGTTGTGGTTTACACACTATTGAGCTGGACAAAGAGCAAATATCCTTCTCTTTCTACCGTTAGAGGTAACGCGTTGCACTAACCTCAAGGATTCAGGTTCTCTTGCCTCCCTTGAATTGCTAAGCAGAAAGATCCAGCTAATAATGGCTAAAAATGGAAAGAATGTAAAAGTAAAAGCATACAATCTTCTTAAGGTCTGTTGTCAATCACTCACTTCCTGTGAGTGGATTAGTTTCTTGCCCCACCTTCTTTCATGAAAACCATAACTAGCCACATTTGGTGTCTGTTTGCTTTAAACTTGAAGTATTGAAAACATCTGATTCAAAGCCTTTCATCTCTGGTGATCAAAATTACCCTCCATGACTTCTGATAAATTCTAGTGTTAAGCTGCTAGTGCTCAGGATGACTAACAATTTAGGTAGCACCTACGTGGATGAAAAGCCCGTTTAGCAATACTAATCTATTTGAAGTATCTGTCATGTCATGCAAACCCTGCATTCACCTGACCTTCACTGGTTTCCTTGAGCCAATACTGCTTTTCTGCTTTCAGAAGATGATCCAGATGATGTAAACTGCCATGGTGCATCAGATTCCATCATCTCCAGCATCATACTCCAGAATCTCCAGCATCATACTCCAGATATTAACCACTCTGCGTCACAAAACATTTACCTCTTGGATCCCCTTCAAAATCCCTTCCTCTCACTTCAAACCTATGCTCTATCTTTTGATACTCCTACTATGGGAAAAAGATTTTGACTATATTCCTTACCTATATCTTTCATAATCTTATATAACACTCTGAGGTCACATCTCAGCCTCCTTCACTCCAGGGAAAATAAGTCCACCATATCCAATCCCTCTCCAATAACTAAAATATTACGTCAGCTAAACTGGGAGATAACTATCCACAAGGATCCATGAACATCAACTGGCTGTAAAGCGGCATGACCAACTCTTCTACCCATGAAGATTGGGAGGGGCACAAAATTGACTGGGCATCAGTGAGTGTCATGGCACAAGCAAACACACGGCATGCAAGAGAATTCCTAGAAGTGTGGATTTCCGCAAACAATTCTGTTAACAGACATGTAGGCCTTGATCCTAATTATGAGCCAATGCAGGCAAAATTCCAGACCTCAAAGCACAGAGTTCGCCACGCAACCAATCAGCAATGAGACCCACTCCCTACGTCACAGTTGAGTTTCTGTAATGACGTCCAAACAGCTGATTGATAAGTATATAAAGGCCAAACATTTGGAAGATACATCACAAATGAACAGCACACTGATGAAATGTTTGCAAATGGATTGCCAAGATCGGAGAACAACTCAGCCCAACTAAAATTTTTCAATCCAAGCAGCATCCCGCTGAACCCTCTGCACACTCTCCAGCAGTCCTAATTGTGCAGTCTTAATGTTTTAAGCACACACAACCGGTTTATTTTCCTGAATAAGCACGTAAGGGTAAATCATTCATCTGCCATAACTTTATTGGTAACTTAGCAGTTATATTCATGAATAAAATTCCTGGCAAAGTTCTGTAAATGATGTGAGGAAATTTACAACCCATATGTCCAATCCAGTTTCCGGTTCTGAACATTAGGCTGAGCCCATCAATAACCTACTAAACATTCAGTTTCAGTTTAATATTGGATATAGAGTGGGTGAAGGCATTATCTTTCATCATTTTGATGCTTAGAAAGGAAAAGCAGAAAAGGCAAGATCAGTGATAAAGTGAAAGGTGAGAGGAAATAAATGAATAAAGGAAGTGATAATGCAAGATAGCAAAAGCCTGAAGAATGTAAGAATGTGAAAATGTCAAGCATGTGTCTGAAATTATGAAAGGAATTTGACAGAAGCCTTTGAAATCCAGAATATCAATACTAGAATGCTGATCATCGGAAACAGCTGAACACAGTATTGTGTCTGGAAAGCTACAATGAGCAAAACGTGGAGATGTTCCTCAAGCTGACATTGAGCTTCAGTTCAGGAGGTTGGGTCAAGGCATGAACAGGGGACAGAATTAAAGTGACAGGTGGCTCACAGTCAATCTCACAGATTGAATAGTAGTGCTCCATAAAGCAGTCATGTGCCTGACATTTAGATTCTCCACTAAAGAGGAAAACACATCAAGAGTGGCAAATACAGTATACGAAGGTGATGTAAATGGAAATAAACTGATGCTTCACAAAGAGAGTCTGAGGTCCTGGACAGTGGGGAGGGTGGGGAACAGCTGTAAAAGGACAAGTGTTGCATCTCCTATAGTTTTCAAGGATGCTGTCATTGTAACGAAAGTGGGTGGAAATGGAAATATGAATTGTAGCATCCCAGAGGAAAGGATTCTTCTATGCCGTGCATTGTAATACAGAGCACATATTACTGTCACATGTACCAAGATACAGAGAAAAGCTTGTCTCCTATGCTGTTCATACAGATTAAATCATTACACTGAGCAAGAATAATGCAGAAAGTGAAAAGGCTACAAAAAAAAATGCAGCGCAAATATACAGTAAAGTGTATGAGGCCAAGAATCCATTTTATCATACAAGAGGTCTGTTCAAACGTCTGATAACAGTGGGATAGAAGCTGTCCTTCAGCATGATGGGACGTGCTTTCAGGCTTTTGCATCTTCTGCCTGATGGAAGAGGGAAGAAGAGAGAATGCCCCTGGGTACATGGAGTTGATAATACTGGCTACTTTAACAAGACAGCAAAAAATGTAGTCGGAGTCAGTAGAAGGGAGGCTGATTATTGTGATGTGCTGAGCCGTGTCTACAACTGTGCAGTTTCTTGTGATCACATGCAGAGCAGCTGCCGTGCCAAGCCATTATGCATCCAGATATGATGCTTTCCATGGTGCATCAATAGAAATTGGTAAGGATTGACAGGGACATGCCAAATTTCTTTAGCCTCACGAAGAAGTTGAGGCGTTGGTGAACTTTCTTGGCTGTGACATCAATGTGGTCAGACCAGGACAGGCAATTGGTGATGTTCACACAACCCCTCCAACCTTAACACTGTTAATGGAGACAAAAGTATCTGCACCCCCCCCCAACTCTCTCTCTTTCTCTCTCTCTCTCTCACACACACACACACACTCACACACTCTGAAGTCAATGAACAGTTTTTTTCTTTTGTTCACATTGAAGGAAAAGATGTCATGACACTCTCACTAGGCTCTCAATCTCCTTTCTATACTTTGACTCATTGTTATTTGAGATACAGCCCACTACGGTGGTATCATTTACAAACTTCTAGATGTGGTTAGCGCAGAATCCAACCGTGCAGTCATGAGTGTACTTTGATAAATATTTGGAAGTGCATTATGCACACATGGAGTTCCTGTTCATATTTAGACCATAGAACATAGAACAGTAGAGCACAGAACAGGCCCTGAAGCCATCGATGCTGTGTTGTCCTTTTACCTACTCCAAGATCAATCTAACCCTTCTCACTCCCATAGTCTCCATTTTTCTATCATCCATGGGCCTATCTGAGTCTTCCAAATGTCCCTAAGGTATCTGCCTCTACCACCACTGCTGGCTGTGCATCCTGTGCACTTATCTTTTAAAATTGGTAATTGGGTTTTAGGTTATAGTCCATTACATGGAGCAAAGAGGTATAGTGCTCTGTCCAGCAGAGGCTGCACATTGAAGGAGAAAGGAACAACACTTCAGTCTGCCAGGGTCCTATTGTTACTAGGATACAGTACATGGCTTTGAGGATGAGAATTCCTGGTTTCCTCCATTCTGTCTGAAAAAATTTCCCAATGTCTCCCCAGATGCTCTAATTCTGCTTTTAAATTCCACTCATTCTTATCCTCTCCTCAGATGAAATAGGTTTCTTATGGATCTGCACTGCTGAATCCCTGTAACATTTTCATCAATCTGGTAAACCTTTAATCTATATTCAAGGAGAACACCAGAGTTTATATAATGTGCCCACAATTTTTAACCTCGCTACTACTATTGGGCAGAAGCCTTAGGTCTTTCACCACCAGGTTCAGGAATAGTTATTACCCCTCAACCAGTGTAAGTAATTTCACTCACCTCAACTCTGAACTGATTCCACAACCTATGGACTCACTTTCAAGGACGCTTCATCTCATGTTCTTAATATTTATTGTTTATTTATTTATTATTATTATTTATTGTTTTCTTTCTTTTTGTATTTGCAGTTTGTTGTCTTTTGTACATTGGTTGTTTGTCTTGTTGGATGCAGTCTTTCGTTAAGATTATTTGGTTATTGGATTTACTGGGTATGCCTGCAAGAAAATATATCTCAGGGTTGTATGTAGTAACATATAGCTAATTTGATCATAAATTTACTTTGACCTTTGAATTTTGAACTAATAAAATAGTAGTCAATTATGCCATACCCACCTCCAGGCCTGCATTCTTCCTCTCCAAAACTGATCCTCCGCCCAATAGTTGACTCAATTAAAGTTTTTCTCCATTTGAGATGAAGTCCATGCTAGAGTTTGTGAACAGGTCTAAATGCCAACTAATTACCGGAGTGCCATTTATGAATAGCATTAAATCAACATAAAAGCTAAATGTCAGGCAAAATACCAATTCCATATAACTCAACGAGTGTTTGTTTTCATGGCCAGAATCATTTGTCAAATAATTTCCTGTATACTTTTATTTTTACTGCTGGAACTTCCTAATCTAGGTGTTACAGAAAGTGGCATGGTAATGAACAAATTATAGCTCCAACCGCGGAGCGGATACCCTTAGGACTTACATCAGATGTTTAATTCACTGTGAGATGGAAAACATTTTTAATTGCCTCATGAAACTGTACAATGCTGATGCTGGCAATTGAAGGTGAATTTATGTGACCACAGACCAGAAAATGAATTTTTCATCAGAGAGATTTAAGGTGCGCAGTGAATCTCACTGGACGTGTACAAAGGGATGAAAGAGCACAGGAAAGGTGGTCATTCCAGGACCATTGTGATCTAGCACTCATAATTAATGCAGCAATCAGCTGATACGAAACCAGGTGAATCCACATTCTATCATTGATAACAGCCTGTTAACAAGGAAAATCTGGTTAATAAGCTTGTGTGGTACCGAAGGATTGCTACATCACCTGAGATACCACCTTCTGAATAAGATATTTATCTACAGCTCCATATGCATAATTTTAAAAAATCCCAAAACATCATATTGAAAACTAACAAGCTATAGTCTATGCCCTAACCATTGCACATCTCCCACTATGAAAAGATTATTATTTGTGGTGTTTTAATGTATTAAGCAAGATTTTGGCTTAATAGAATCCAAAGGTCTAGGTGAGTTAATCTCACATTCCTTCCTTCTTTCCTTTCTTCCTCTTTCTTTCTCCTGTTCTTTCTCTCTTTTTAATTCATTCTCTAGCTTTCTTACTCCCTCTCTTTCTTTCTTACTTTCTTCTCTCAGTTTAATAGTTTTTCACAGTCGCTTAACCACGTTGGTCAAAACAGTAGTCACATTTTCAGAACAGGTGACACTTCCTGCAAAAGAATAACCCATGTAAAACTCATTCTCATGGCAAAACACACAGAGCCAATCAAATCAATAAATACTTACAGCAAAAGTGAATAATTCAATTAAAACAGTAGCACACAGCATTACATCACTAATACATGGCCAAGTGGTTAAGGCGTTCGTCTAGTGATCTGAAGGTTGCTAGTTCGAGCCTTGGCTGAGGCAGCGTGTTGTGTCCTTGAGCAAGGCACTTAACCACACATTGCTCTGCAATGACACCGGTGCCAAGATGTATGGGTCCTAATGCCCTTCCCTTGGACAACATCAATGGCGTGGAGAGGGGAGACTTGCAGCATGGGCAACTGCTGGTCTTCCATACAACCTTGCTCAGGCCTGTGCCCTGGAAACCTTCCAAGGTGCAAATCCATGGTCTCACGAGACTAACGGATGACTATATCATGGAGTCATAGAAAACTACAGCACAGAAGCAGGCCCTACAGCCCATCTGGTTCATGCCAAACCATTTAAACTACTTATCCCCATCGACCTGCACCCAGACCATAGCCCTCCAGACCCCTCTCATCCATGTGCCTATCCAAACTTCTCTTACGCATTGAAACGTGTTTTGAATCCACCACTTGGGCTGGCAGCTCATTCCACACTCTCACCACTCTCTGAGTGAAGAAGTTTCCACTCATATTCCCCTTAAACATTTCACCTTTCACCCTTAACCTGTGACCTTTATTCCTAGTCTCACCCAGCCTCAGTGGAAAAAAAGCCTGTTTGCATTTACCCTATCTATACCCCTCATAATTTTGTAGACCTCTATCAAATCTCCCCTCAATCTTCTACATTCCAAGGAAAAAAGCCCAAACCTATTCAATCTTTCCTTATAACTCAGGTCACCCAGTCCCGGCAACATCCTTGTAAATCTCCTCTGTACTCTTCCAATCTTTCCTGTAGGTAGGTGACCAAAAGTGCACACAATGCTCCAAACTAGGCCTCGCCAATGTCTTAAACAACTTCAACATAACATCCCATCTCCTGTACTCAATAATTTGATTTATGAAGGCCAATGTGCCACAAGTTTTTTTTATGACCCTATCTACATGTGACTCAACTTTCAATGAATTATAGATCTGTATTCCCAGATCCCTTTGTTCTACCACATTCCTTAGTGTCCTACCGCTCACTGTGTAAGTCCTACCGTGGTTGGTGCTCCCAAAGTACAACACCTCACACTTGTCTGCAATAAATTCCATCTGCCAGTTTTTAGCCCATTTCCAGCTGGTTCATATCCTGCTGCAAGCTTTGATAGGCTTCCTCACTGTCCACTACACTCCCAATCTTGGTGTCATTCACAAATTTGCTGATCCAGTTAACCACGTTATCATCTAGATCATTGATATAGATGACAAACGGCAGCAGACCCAGCACCGATCCCTGCGGCACTCCACTAGACGTAGGCCTCCAGTCAGAGAGGCAACCATCTACTACCACTCTCTGGCTTCTCCCACAAAGCCAATGTCTAATCGGATTTTCTACCTCATCTTGAATACTGAGCAAATGTACCTCCTTCACCAACCTCCCATGTAGGTCCTGGTCAAATGCCTTGCTAAAATCCATGTAGACAACATCCCCTGCCTTGTCTTCATCAACTTTCCTAGAAACATCCTCAAAAAAACACCTCTTCCTCTGTAATCTGTATAGGGTCCATGATCTCGTTGCTGCTTTGCGTTATATCTATAGACTCTGTCTCCTGAATAACTACAGATGCAAAAATCCATTTAATATCTCTTTCATTTCTTTCAGCTCCATTCTGATCTTCCAGTGGACCAATTTTGTCCCTTGCTGTCCATTTCCTCTTAATATATCTATTGAAGCCCTTAGGATTCTCCTTCATCTTGTCTGCTAGAGCAACCTCATGCCTCCTTTTAGCCCTCTGATTTCTGTTTTAAGTGTTCTCTAGCATTTTTTATACTCCATAAGTACCTAATTTTTTCCCTCCCTGCCTATACGTGCTGTGCACCTCCTGTTTCTTCTTAACCAGGGCATCAATATCTCTTGAAAACCAAAGTTCCCTAAACCTGTTATAGAACATAGAACATAGAATAGTACAGCACAGTACAGGCCCTTCGGCCCACAATGTTATGCCGACCCTTAAACCCTGCCTCCCATATAACCCCCCACCTCAAATTCCTCCATATACCTGTCTAGTAGTCTCTTAAATTTCACTAGTGTATCTGCCTCCACCACTGACTCAGGCAGTTCATTCCACACACCAACCACTCTCTGAGTAAAAAACCTTCCTCTAATATCCCCCTTGAACTTCCCACCCCTTACCTTAAAGCCATGTCCTCTTGTATTGATCAGTGGTGCGCTGGGGAAGGGGCGCTGGCTATCCACTCTATCTATTCCTCTTACTATCTTGTACACCTCTATCATGTCTCCTCTCATCCTTCTTCTCTCCAAAGAGTAAAGCCCTAGCTCCCTTCATCTCTGATCATAATGCATACTCTCTAAACCAGGCAGCATCCTGGTAAATCTCCTCTGTACACTTTCCAATGCTTTGCCTTTTATTCTGACAGGCACATACAAACTTTGCACTCTCAAAATTTCACTTTTGAAAGCTTCCCACTTACCAAGTACACCTTTGCCAGAAGACAATCTGTCCATATCCACACTTGCCAGATCCTTTCTGATACCATCAAAATTGGAATCTCAACTGAAGGACCAGACCTATCCTTTCGCATACATCAGGGGAAATACCTAATCCAGCTCTGGCAGTCTGACACGGTGATTATCCGACAACCCTCAGTCATGGTGTTTGATCAGAAGGATGCTTGTCATAGACCTTTCCTCTCCAGGAGGGTAAGGTCTCAATAGGTTTGAGGATCACGGAGTATGGTGGAAGGAGTACTGTGGATGAGTCCAACACCAGTCTGTCACTGCAGATGAGTGGTGAAGGACGCATGTGATTATATAGTGCGGGCCATTGATCCTGGCATTCTGTTCCTCCTTAGACACCAGGTTGTCTATAAAGCCAAATTAAGGAATGTGACAAGGCGTGGGTTGTTTTTTGGCCCAGCCATTGGGATGTCTGCCAGATCTCCAGTAGCTGCACATGGGAATGTTTGAACCTCCCTGACATGGCACCGGGATTGTCGCCCTTGACCTACAATATTCCTCCCTTGCCTCTTTGTCTCATTAGATCCTCAAAGACATCTGTATAGACTTAAAAGAAAAGGGAGCTAACTTCCAGCGACTACACCAGAACCATAGGGATGTAGTGTTTGGACTTTGAACCCCTTTTATAAGCTAGTGAAATGGGAAAGCAAATGGATGTCGAATTATACTAGGAAATGGCATTTTTTTGTGGACCTTGGGAACTGATTGAATCCTAAAACTGTCTAGTCTGGTCTCCTGATGTTAACATAGTGTCCTTTTAAAATTGAAATGTAGCGAAGTATCATAACCAAGCAGATTGTAAGTTGCACTTAAAAGCTCCAATTTACATCAGTTAGGGAGAAGATATGTGATGGTAATTTGTGAAGCTGTTCAGCGTGTGACTGATGCAGGAATAACATGAACATCAAAGTTACTGGGCCAATTTCCTGATGGGTGTGATTTCAGCTGGAAACAATTACGAGTGCATTCTAACCTGAGGTAAGTTGTTTTCCACTGGTGATTTCTGATTAAAAGGAGGAAATAATCAACTCAAATTCTTGACTTCAGTGTCCTTAAATACATCACAATAACAGAGCACAACAATAGATCTTCACTAAGTCCCTCTATTTTAATAAAAAGAATTATTTTGATTTTCTTAGTTTTATATTTTACTCTCAGTCTTGTATTAATTTGCAATAAAGTCAGTTAGATCTGAGGAAGTTTTCCAATTGTGCTATGGATAGGATTTAGTGACATCAGGGTGTGAGTGCATTGGCTGTTGCATCAGCTGGGCCTCCAGAATTTCTTCTGTGATCTCAAGATTTGGCGAAGATGGAAGGTGCTTTGAAGAATGAGGTGTTTGCTGTGATGTTGGTTGTTTGTTCATATGGTTGTTGTGTTTCACTACATGTGTATCCTCAGGCAAAAAATGGTGCAGATCTAAATTACATGTGCTTCTCTGCCTTAACTTTCATGTTGCTTTTCTTGGCTTTGTCACCGTTATGTAGATGTTGATCATCTATCTCAGGAAGTATCTCTGGAATACATGCCCACATAAATGAACGTTGCTGGCAGCATTCCTATTGTCAAATGCAATGGTGCTCCATAGTTTTGTAAAACGTGATAAAGTTCGTGCTTCCAAGATTTGCCTTCGGCATGAGCTGTACAGATGACTTTCTTTTGTCGAGGGAGGGAAAGGGGAGGGGAACGTCGACCACCCCCCCCCATGACTTTCTTTAGTATTCTCAAAATCTCTTGATTTCATCGTTGGCACATGGCCAGCAAGCTATGATATTGCAATGAATAAAACCTAAATAGGTTGCAAATTTCCAAGAGACATCGCTATTAAATGCAGGTTATTATCTCCCCTCACTATCTGCAGAACAGCAAACAGCACTAGGACATGATGAAGCTCTGGGATGGAAGCTTTCATAAATATATCACCGGCAACGTACACATCAGGGAATCTGCCGTAGTCAGCAACAGCCACAAGCGAATGGCCATCTTGCATGTTTGACTTTCTGTTTGTTTACTATGCTAAACATTTGTTGATTTTGTCTCTTCTTGATGTACTTTTCCCTTAACAAGTCTCAGTTCGAACATAGAACATTACAGCATAGTACAGGCCCTTCGGCCTATGATGTTGTGCCGACCTTTTACCCTACTCTCAGATCAACCCAATCCTTCCCTCCTATATAACCCTCCATTTTTCTATCATCCATGTGCCTATCTAAGAGTCTTTCAAATGTCCCTAATGTATCAGACTCCACCACCACCCCTGGCATAAAACCAATTCTCGTGATTTCTTGATGGTCAGCGTCCATGTTGCACTCTTAATACCTCTCACAAGATAATGTGGTGACTGAAGAGGATTTATCAAGAACTTTATGCAAATCATACAGTGCATCTGCTATATTATAAGAATACACAGTTTTCAAGATGCTTTGACTCCTGTGACCGGACTGCTGTCCTGTAATGCTGTTGTAAGTTTTCCATTGCACCAGGGCATCCATGCACTTGCGCAAATGACAATTAACTTGACTTTGACTTTCACCTCTGCGTGAATGGTCAGACAGAGTGATCAATATAAAACTCAGTGACACTGATCCTAATAGACCAATTCTTCTTGGCTATTGGGACCACTGGCATTGATCCTGAGCTCCACTCAACCTTGGAGAGAATTCCTTCAGCCTCCATGCGATCTCGCTCACTGGCTACTTTATCATGGATGGTATAAGGAACTAGATGGTCTTTGTAAAACTTGGGAGTGGCATTTTCATGTAACACTATTTTACCCTTGATATGTTTGAGTTTTCCAATACCATCCTTGAACACTGCTGTGGCATCATCCAGTATCTTTCTTAATACACTTTAAGTTGACTCTATTACAGGGGATGTGGCGTGCAAATGGTGGATGGATCATAAATCAAGATGTACTTGTCTCAGTCAATCTCGAACCCATAATGCTGGCCTTCTTGTTTTTACCACATACAAGCCCAATGGCGCTTGTTAGGTTACAAATGTTACAAATGTCATTCCCGCAGCAGTTATCTTTTCTCCAGTATAAGTTTTTAGTTGGATATCATCAGACTTCAGTTTAATTTCTTTGAAGTGCCATCCAAACTGATTTTGTGGAATGACTGAAACAGCCGAGCCAGTGTCCAATTCCATTTTAATTAATATGCCGTTCACTTCTTGTGTAAGCCACATTGCTTGTCTCTTTAAAAATGCAAACATGAGGAATTCTGCAGATGCTGGAAATTCAAGCATCTTTGATGTGTGTTGCTTGTCTCTTGTTCATTTTTATATGGTAAATCTCAAGGCCACCTAATCTCATGTCATTTTCATCATTATCATTTTTTTCATCAACAACATACAGATTAGTCCTCTTTTTGAAACTGCAACTTAACTTTTTATCTTTTTCTCTTCCCTGTACAATTCATTTATTTTTGTCTGCTCAACATCTTCTGCAAGTTTCACCTTTAAAGCTGCATTGGTCTGCTGTATGTAAATATTCAGCCAGGCCAGCTTCTGTTTAGACATTGCAATTTTTTTCACACTCACTTCCATTCTTAAACATAACTCAATTGTGTCTCTGTCTGCTGTTTCCAGTGATACAGAAATTTCAATTGCTCTTTTAAATGTAAGTTGTGCTTCAGTTAGGAGCCTTTTTTGAGTGATTTCTTGTAAGATTCCACAAACTCAATTATCTCTCAATGCATCATTAAGCCCATTGCTGAACTGACAATACTCAGACAACTTCTCCAATTCAGCCACATACGCTGAAATAGACTCCCCTTCCTTTTGATTCCACTAATAAAACCTAAAGGGTTCTGCAATCAACAATGGTTTCAATTCTAAACATTCCTGCATTGCTTTCATGATATCAGCAAAGCTCATTTTGGCTGGTTTAATTGGAACAGTTCAACTTCTAAGCAAACAGTCTGTTTTTCCTCCAGTTACACTCAGTGACACTGGCATTTGCTTTGCATTGGTTATTTCACTTGCTTCAAATATACAGCTCTATTTGTTCAGTATGCAATACCCAGTTATATCTTGTGCAATTGAACAAGTCTATCTTTCTGATGTAGCTGGCCAGTTCTGCTTTTTTTTTACATTTATGATGAGAATCACCTGGTACTCACTGTTTTTTGAACCTATGAATTTGTCAATTTTATGCCTCTTTTAATCTCGACCATGTTTTCTCTCTTTCTCCCTTCCAAAGAGACGTGCTGCCCTGCTCTTTTTTTAATCTGAACATCTCGTTGGGCTTCAACAGGTAGGTCGTCATCACGAGTTCATTTTAAAAATACCTTATTGCCACTGTCATGCTTTGTAATTCCAAAACATAAAAACTAATTGAAAGAGAAATCAAGGGAGCCCAAAGTCTTAAATTTGTTTTTACTTTAAGCAAGGCATATGACGTGGTGGCATAATGACGTATACCATTCACATATTTTCACATCTAACTCCCTTAATGGTATATTTATATAAACAAAGAATGCCTAATTAAACAATATATTTACAATATTACTCAAATATTACTTTATACACAACATATATAATTTATTACTTTCTATTACTTTATAAATACACAACATCCACCATTGATGTTGCCTGACTTGCTAAGATCCTTCAGCATCTTGTGTGTTGCTCAAGGGTAAATAAATTTGAACAATGACTCAGTTTTCCACATGGCTTACAATGTTTTCCCCTTAGCATGACCTTCTTTTACCTGTGCTGCCACCACAGTATTTTTTTCCTCTCCTTTTGCACTGCTTATTGAATTTCCTGACGAAGGGTCTCAGCCCAAAATGTCAGTTCATTTCCATAGATGCTGCCTGGCCTGCTGAGTTCCTCCAGCATTTTGTGTGTGTTGCTTTAGATTTCCAGCATCTGTAGATTTTCTCATGCTTGTTATTTAATATAATTTCTTTCTTGTATATATACCTTACTGTAATTTATAGTTTTTATTATTATATATTGCAATGCGCTGCTGCACAAAACAACAAATTTCACAACATTTACCAACCTGATTCTGATTCTGAATTGTTTTGAGATCTTCTTAACTCACTGCAGCTGGGCTTTGTTCTGAGTGACCCACTTAAACAAAAGACTTTGTTCTGATGTTTATATTCTTCCACAATTCTATTCACTGCCAAACCTTTTAGTTTTCTGGATCATCTACTCTATAGAAGCAACAATGAACCTGCTAACTCAGGCAGCTCAAAGGTATTCCAGCAAAGCTGCTTTGAAATGCATCTTTTAACAATCTGTCTTCAAGATAGAAAATACCTGTTTTGTATCAAGTTGTCTCATACACATGCAATATTGATCAATTTTTTTTTTCTTTTGCTTCTTGCCTAGATTCTAACAGAATCCAGCTGCCTTGTACATCACAAACCGCTTTGGGCTAAAATGTGTAGTCAACAGTTATAGATAATAATCTTTTATAAACGCTCAGCATTTCGTCATTACCAAAGAATAGCAGGCATGCTTTTGCTTTTATCTTACGTTACCTGTGATTTCGGACCCTGTCATTGCCCTTTCAAGGTGAAGCCACTTTTCCCAGAGCGACAGAACTAGGAATGACTTGGAATGCATGCAGAATAGCAAAGGTTTCGGGTTGGCCATCACCAGCTTAACCATTTAAAAATGCACCATCATGCCTCTGAATTCATTGAGCATGACTAAATAATTAAATATATACACTCAATGGCCACTTTACTTGGTACTTCCTGTACCTAATAAAGTGGCCGCTGAGTGTATGCCCGTGCTCTTCTGCTGCTGTAGCCCATCCATTTCGAGGTCCGACGTGTTGTGCATTCAGAGATGTTCTTCTCCATCCACTGTTGTAACATGTGGTTATTTGAGTTACTGTCAGCTTGAACCAGTCTGGCCTTTCTCCTCTGACTTCTCTCATTAACAAAACTGCTGCTCACTGGATTTTTTTTTTGTTTTTCGCACTATTCTATGTAAACTCTGGAGGCCGTTGTGCATGAAAACTTCAGGAGATCGGCAGATCATGAGCTACTCAAACCACTCCATCTGGCACCAACAACAATTCAAAGTCACTTAGATCACATTTCTTCCCCTTTCTGATGTTTGCTTTGAACAACGAATGAATCTCTTTTCTTTTTTTTTTCAAATCTTTTTATTATTATGATCCAAAATTAACACGAGTACACCGAAGTAAGCAACACTTACAATGTCTCAAGAAAAACAACATTATTTTAAAGATTGGAAAAATTTTGGTGATTAAAATTAACCAAATAAGCAAGAAAAAGTGAGACAACAACTGAATCTCTTGACCATGTCTGCTCACTCTTTTGCATTGAGTTGCTGCCACATGATTGGCTGATTAGATATTTGCATTAACGAGCTGGTGTAGGCTGTACCTAATTACGTGGCCACTGAGTGTATTTGCTTCACTGGTTGGCTTACATAGATAATTAGATTGCATGTGATAATTTTTTCTTTCTCTTAATGTTTAAGGGTCATACAGCAGGATGATTTAGCTTTGAAATATGACAAATTTTACACTATTGAAGACTGCAGACTTCACATTCCGTGACACTCACTCACATGCACTAAATGTTTAAACTGACAGCAAACACATTTCTTGTTAATTTATCCTCATTATCAATGTTAGGTCTGATTGTTTTTACCCTTCTGTTTCCGCTAAGTGTATTGGCTGCCTTTTCTCTTTCTGTGTGGAGCTACACGGGTGACTGGGTGGAGATGTGTCTCTACTGAAGGAGATGTAAGGCGCTCCTTCCTTCTGCTAGCCTGCACATCACCCTTGGGCAAGGTGTACAGCTGCTTAGCCCCCCAGTCAGGGTCACGTGAAGATCAGGGAGCAAGTGGTGGATGGTCGTATGAGCAGCTGATGTATATCTCAAGTCCTGGTTATACGACCACTGACGCCAGGCAGACAATCTCGGAAGAGTGTTGATAATGGTTGGGGTCACCCGTCTTGTAAAGACATTTCCCAGAAGGCAGCAATGGCAAACCACTTCTACAGAAAGAATTGCCAAGAACAATCATAGTCATAGAAAGACCATGATCGCCCATGTCATACGACTTGGCACATAATGATGATGATGATGACCTGAGCTACAGGTCAAGCCTGCTATTTGGAAAATCAAAAAGGTCAGGGGTTCAATTCCATCGCTGTCTTTCAGTTCAGCCCTTGACTGCATGGGATCCTCTGTGTGTTCCGGTTTCCTGCCACATTCCCAAGACATACAGGTTAGTACAGTAGGTTAACTGGTCACATGGGTATAATTGGGCAGCACAGGCTCGATGGCGTAAAAAGGCCTGTTACAATGCTGTATCTCTAATTAAAATAAATAAACACAAAAGCTGCCAATACTGGACATTTGCCAAAAAAAAAAGACAATGCTGGAAACACTCAGTAGGTCAGGCAGCATAGAGTCAGTCACAGAGTCATTGAAGAGCACAGAACAGAAGCAGACCCTTTGACCCATTTAGTCCATGCCATCCTACTTAAACTGCCTACTCCCATTGATCTGCACCCGGACCATAGCCCTCCACACCCCATCAATGTACCTATCTAAACTTCTCTTAAATGTTGAAATCAAGCTTGCATACACCACTTGAGCTGGCAGCTTGTTCCACACTCTCACGACCCTCTGAGTGAAGAAGTTTCCCTTCATGTTCCCCTTAAACTTTTCACCTTGACCTCTAGTTGTAGCCCCGCCCAATATTCTGCAGAGTTAACTTTGACATTCACTACTTTTGTCTTTCCAGAGATGCTGCCTGTCCAACTAAGCTCAGAATTGTACATGAGTTTAAGCAGTAAATGCATTTGGGAAATACAAGGAGAATAGACATGAAATATAACAACAGCCTGAAATGTTAATTGTTGAGTGCTTCTAGCAGTTCTTGCTTTTATTTCAGTTTTCCAGGATCTGCAGTTTTGACAATCTCAGCACAGAAGCCTCAAAGTCAGCAGAGGATTTTCAGCACCTTCCTGTCACTCCTTGCAGAATTTCACAATTTAAAAATAAAACTGGAAAAGCAATAATATCAGGTAGATTTGCATCTGTAGGAATGAAATGAGCCATTAACCGTCAAATAGAAGGCAAGGATGTTGTGGTTCACTGTTTAGCACATCGGCAGAGAACGTTAGCTGAAACATTAATCTACAAAATGGCTGCTGGCATCAAATCAACATTACACACACACACACACACACACACACACACACACACACCCCAATATGGATACATGGGTGCTTCACACCAGGGCCGAGTACAGACATGATCTTCTTCTGAGGATTGAAACTGATTGGGACAATGAGCGGAGGCCATGCTGAAGGGGACAAGCAGGAGGAAGTGGGAAATCAAATAATTACAGGTTAACAGTGATTTGCAGCAAGGCTTGGTGCAGACACCATCTTGTACCCCTGGGGACATCTGTAAAGCTACCAATCCCTTTTCACTCCCAACAACATGCACCCCCACTGCGGCATTGATACCCAAGGTAAACCGTTTGGAGATATTCCTCGGGGACAAGTGCTCATCATGATCTTAAAACCTAATGGTCAGACAAACAGCGATTATTCCCACTTGCTGGGTTATAAAAATCATGGACAAAACTTTTCAAAGAAAATTAAAATAAAATACATACGTTTTTTCAATGTCCCTGTGATGTCAGTGCCTCCAGGACATTCAGGAGGTGATAAAAATCTGACAGATTTTACATAAAGGCATTCAGATAAGGAACAATACCTTTCCACCTATCCCACTCATACCTTTCAGCTGGAAGTAGTCAGTCATGGTCAACGTGAACCGCATATGCAAAGTGGTGCATGAGTCATTAGGCTTTATAGCCAGGAAGGAGATTAAATGATTCCACATAACCCAGGAGGAAATACTGTGTTGCTAGAATTTAAAATAAACTAGAGAATGCTGGATCTGTGGAAACAGAAATAAAGTTTCAACTCAAGGTCCTGATAGTATAACATAAACATCTCGGAAATAAGATCTTAAGACCATAAGATATAAGAGCAGAATTAAGCCATGTGGCCCATCCATTTCATTATGGCTGATCCATGGTTATTTCTTCAGCGGTTTGATCAGGGCATGACTGCGCAAGCGCGTTGTCTTCAGCCAGGTAGAACAGCGAGAAGAGTTTAAAAGGAGACAGCTTTATAGAGCGGACACCAGAGTAGAGGGAGACAGAGTAGAAAGGCTTTGACTCAACGGGGCTTCGGCGATAACTGGTCAAGGCAAGGTAGGTTAACTGTGTAGAATACAGACAGGAAGTATGTCTGTGAGGCCAGTGTTCTGTGCTCAGTGTCAGATGTGGGAAGTCCTGGAGACTCCCAGCCTCCCGAATGGCCGCATCTGTGCCAGGTGTGTCAAGCTGCAGCTCCTTAGGGACCATGTCAGGGAACTGGAGATGCAGCACGATGACCTTCATCTGGACTGGGAGAGTGAAGTGGTGATAGAGAGGAGCTATAGGCAAGTAGTCACACCGGGGCCTGGGGAGACAGATAAGTGAGTAACAGACAGGAGAGGGAAGGGCAAGAGTCAGATACCAGAGAGATACCCCAGTGGCTGTTCCCCTTAACAATAAGTACTCCTGTTTGAGTACTGTTGGGGGAGACGGCCTACCTGGGGGAAGCAACAGTGGCCGCACCTCTGGCACGGAGTCTGGCCCTGTGACTCATAAGGGTAGGGAAAGGAAGAGGATGGCAGCAGTGATAGGGGACTCTATAGTTAGGGGGTCAGACTGGCGACTCTGTGAATGCAGGAAAGAAACACGGATGGTAGTTTGCCTCCCAGGTGCCAGGGTCTGGGATGTTTCTGATCACGTCCACAATATCCTGAAGTGGGAAGGAGAACAGCCAGAGGTCATGGTATATATTGGTAACAATTACATAGGTAGGAAAAGGGAGGAGGTCTTGAAAACAGACTGCACGGAGTTAGGAAGTAAGTTGAGAAGCAGGACCACAAAGGTAGTAATCTCAGGATTACTGCCTGTGCCACATGACAGTGAGTATAGGAATTAAAGTGAGTTGGAGGATAAATGCGTGGCTGAGGGATTGGAGCAGGGGGCAGGGATTCAGATTTCTGGATCATTGGGATCTCTTTTGGGGCAGGAGTGACCTGTACAAAAAGGATGTGTTGCACTTGAATCCAAAGGGGACCAATATCCTGGCGGGGAGGTTTGCTAAGGCTATTGAGGAGAGTTTAAACTAGAATTGCTGGGGGGTGGGAAAAGAACTGAAGTGACCATAGAAACCATAGAAACCATAGAAACTACAGCACAGAAACAGGTCTTTTGGCCCTTCTTGGCTGTGCCGAACCATTTTCTGCCTAGTCCCACTGACCTGCACATGGACCATATATCTCCATACACCTCCCATCCATGTATCCGTCCAATTTATTCTTAAATGTTAAAAAAGAACTGCATTTACCACCTCGTCTGGCAGCTCATTCCATACTCCCACCACTCTCTGTGTGAAGAAGCCCCCCCTAATGTTCCCTTTAAACTTTTCCCCCCTCACCCTTAACCCATGTCCTCTGGTTTTTTTCTCCCCTTGCCTCAGTGGAAAAAGCCTGCTTGCATTCACTCTATCTATACCCATCATAATTTTATATACCTCTATCCAATCTCCCCTCATTCTTCTACGCTCCAGGGAATAAAGTCCTAATCTATTCAACCTTTCTCTGTAACTGAGTTTCTCAAGTCCCGGCAACATCCTGGTAAACCTTCTCTGCACTCTTTCAACCTTATTTATATCCTTCCTGTAATTTGGTGACCAAAACTGAACACAATACTCCAGATTCGGCCTCACCAATGCCTTATACAACCTCATCATAACATTCCAGCTCTTATACTCAATACTTTGATTAATAAAGACCAATGTACCAAAAGCTCTCTTTACGACCCTATCTACCTGTGACGCCACTTTTAGGGAATTTTGTATCTGTATTCCCAGATCCCTATGTTCCACTGCACTCCTCAGTGCCTTACCATTAACCCTGTATGTTCTACGTTGGTTTGTCCTTCCAACGTGCAATACCTCACACTTGTCAGTATTAAACTCCATCTGCCATTTTTCAGCCCATTTTTCCAGCTGGTCCAAGTCCCTCTGCAGGCTCTGAAAACCTTCCTCACTGTCTATTACACCTCCAATCTTTGTATCATCAGCAAATTCGCTGATCCAATTTACCACATTATCATCCAGATCATTGATATAGATGACAAATAACAATGGACCCAGCACTGATCCCTGTGGCACACCATTAGTCACAGGCCTCCACTCAGAGAAGCAATTCTCTACCACCACTCTCTGGCTTCTTCCATCGAGCCAATGTCTGATCCAATTTACCACCTCTCCACGTATACCTAGCAACTGAATTTTCCTAACTAACCTCCCATGCGGGACCTTGTCAAAGGCCTTACTGAAGTCCAGGTAGACAATATCCACTGCCTTCCCTTCATCCACTTTCCTAGTAACCTCCTCGAAAAACTCCAATAGATTGGTCAAACATGACCTACCATGCACAAAGCCATGTTGACTCTCCCTAATAAGCCCCAGTCTATCCAAATGCTTGTAGATTCTGTCTCTTAGTACTCCCTCCAATAACTTACCTACTACTGACGTTAAACTTACTGGCCTATAATTTCCCGGATTACTTTTCGATCCTTTTTTAAACAACGGAACAACATGAGCCACTCTCCAATCCTCCGGCACCTCACCCGTAGACAGCGACATTTTAAATATTTCAGCCAGGGTCCCTGCAATTTCAACACTAGTCTCCTTCAAGGTCCGAGGGAACACCCTGTCAGGTCCCGGGGATTTATCCACTTTAATTTTCCTCAAGACAGCAAGGACCTCCTCCTTTTCGATCTGTACAGTTTCCATGATCTCACTACTTGTTTCTCTTAATTCCATAGACTTCATGCCAGTTTCCTTAGTAAACACAGACGCAAAAAACCTATTTAAGATCTCCCCCATTTCCTTTGGTTCCGCACATAGCCGACCACTCTGATCTTCAAGAGGACCAATTTTATCCCTTACAATCCTTTTGCTCTTAATATACCTGTAAAAGCTCTTTGGATTATTCTTCACTTTGACTGCCAAGGCAACCTCATGTCTCCTTTTAGCCCTCCTGATTTCTTTCTTAAGTATTTTCTTGCACTTCTTATACTCCTCAAGCACCTTATTTACTCCCTGCTTCCTATACATGTCATACAACTCCCTCTTCTTCTTTATCAGAGTTGCAATATCCCTTGAGAACCAAGGTTCCTTATTCCTATTCACCTTGCCTTTAATCCTGACAGGAACATACAAATTCTGCACTCTCAAAATTTCTGCTTTGAAGGCTTCCCACCTACCGATCACATCCATGCCAGAGAACAACCTGTCCCAATCCACGCTTTTTAGATCCTTTCTCATTTCTTCAAATTTGACCTTCTTCCAGTTAAGAACCCCAACCCTAGGACCAGATCTATCCTTGTCCATGATCAAGTTGAAACTAATGGTGTTATGATCACTGGAACCAAAGTGCTCCCCTACACAGACTTCTGTCACTTGTCCTAACTCGTTTCCTAACAGGAGATCCAATATTGCATCCCCTCTAGTTGGTCCCTCTATATATTGATTTAGAAAACTTTCCTGAACACATCTTACACACTCTAAACCATCTAGACCCCTAACAGTATGGGAGACCCAATCAATATATGGAAAATTAAAATCCCCTACCACCACAACTTTATGTTTCCTGCAGTTGCCTGCTATCTCTCTGCAGATTTGCACTTCCAATTCTCTTTGACTATTGGGTGGTCTGTAATACAATCCCACTAATGTGGCCATACCTTTCCTCTTTCTCAGCTCCACCCACAAGGACTCAGTAGACAAGCCCTCTAATCTGTCCTGCCTGAGCACTGCTGTAACATTTTCCCTAACAAGGAATGCTACTCCCTCACCTTTCATTCCTCTGCCTCGATCACATCTGAAACATCGGAACCCTGGAATATTTAGCTGCCAGTCCTGCCCCTCCTGTAGCCAAGTTTCACTAATTGCTACAACGTCATAATTCCACGTGTCAATCCACGCCCTCAACTCATCCGCCTTCCCCGCAATACTCCTAGCATTGAAATATATACACCTCAGAAGATTTTTACCAACACTCACAACCTTTCTATTAGCGGATTTGCTTGAACTTTTAACATCATTTATTTTCACCCCAGCCACACTGTCAGCTCTGGTACTGTGGTTCTCATCCCCCTGCAAATCTAGTTTAAAGCCCCCCCAATAGCATTAACAAACCTCCCTGAAAGGATATTGGTCCCCCTGTATTTCAAGTGTAACGCGTCTCTCTTGTAAAGGAAAAGGCAGTCGGCTCACAAATAGAGAAAGCTTGGAGACAGTGCGAAGGGAGGATAGGCAGGTGACAGAGAAGGGACGTACTATTTTAATGCAAGGAGTATTATGAACGAAGCGATAAGCTTAGAGCGTGGATCAGTACTTGGAGCTATGATGTTGCGGCCTTTACAGAGACTTGGATGGCTCAGGGCCAGGAATGGATACTTCGAGTGCCAGGCTTTAGATGTTTCAGAAAGGACAGGGAGAGAGGCAAAAGAGGTGGGGGTGTGGCACTACTGATCAGAGACAGTGTCACAGCTGCAGAAAAGGAGGAAGACATGGAGGGATTGTCTATGGAGTCTCTGTGGGTGGAAGTCAGAAACAGGAAGGGTTTATACGGTGCATTGGCCTTCATCAACCGTGGGATTGAGTTTAGGAGTTGAGGGGTAATGTTGCAGCTATATAGGACCCTGGTCAGATCCCACTTGGAGTATTGTGCTCAGTGCTGGTTGCCTCACTACAGGAAGGATGTGAAAACCATAGAAAGGGTGCAGTGGAGATTTACAAAGATGTTGCCTGGTTTGGGGAGCATGCCTTATGAGAATAGGTTGAGTGAACTCAGCTTTTTCTCCTTGGAGCGACGGAGAATGAGAGGTGACCTGATAGAGGTGTACAAGATCATTAGAGGCATTGATTGTGTGGACAGAAATGGCTAGCATGAGAGGGCACAGTTTTAAGGTGCTTGGAAGTAGGTACACAGGAGATGTCAGGGGTAAATTTTTCATGCAGAGAGTGATGAGTGCATGGAATGGGCTGCCAGCGACGGTGGTGGAGGCGGAAACGATAGGGTCTTTTAAGAGACTCCTGGATAGGTATATGGAGCTTAGAAAAATAGAGGGTTATGGGTAACCCTGGGTAATTTCTAAGGTAAGGACATGTTGGGCACAGTTTTGTGGGCCGAAGGGCCTGTATTGTGCTGTAGGTTTTCTATGTGCTATGTTTTCATATTTCTAATTCTCTGTTAGTCGCAATCTCCTGCCTTCTCTCGTTTCCCTTCATGCCCTGACGAATCAAGAATCTATCAACCCCTCCCTTAAATATACTCAATGACTTGGTCTCCACAGCTGTCTGTGGCAAAGAATTCCACAGATTCACCACCCTTTGGCTAAAGAAATTCCTCCTCATCTGCTTTCTAAAAGGATTTTCCTCTGTTCTGAGGCTGTGTCCTCTGGTCTTTGACTACCATCATGATGTGGAGAGGATATTTCCTATGGTGGGGGAGTCAACAATCAATAGGTTTCAATGAGATCACCCCCGATTCTTCTGAATTCCAGTGAGTACAGGCCCAGAGCCATCAGATTCTCCTCATATGATAAGCCTTTCAAACCCAGAATCATTTTCGTGAATCTCCTTTGAACCTTCTCCAATGTCAGCAGAGCCTTTCTTAGGGGCCCAAAGTATCATTAATACTTCAAATGAGGCCTCACCAGTGCTTTATAAAGCCTCAATATTACATCCTTGTTTTTGTATTCTAATCCTCTTGAAATGAATGTTAACATTGCATTTGCCTTCCTCACCACACACCCAACCTGCAAATTAACCTTTAATGAATCCTGCACAAGGACTCACAAGTCCCTTGGTACCTCAGGTTTTTATTTGCATTTTCTCTCCACTTAGAAAATAGTCAACCCTTTCATTTCTTCTACCAAAGTGCATGGCCATACACTTCCCGACATTGTATTTCAACTGCCATTTCTTTGCCCATTCTCCTAATCTGTCTAAGTCCTTCTGTAGCCTCTCTACTTTCTCAAAACTACCTGTCTCTTCATATCATCCACAAACTTGGCCACAAAGCCATTAATTCTGTCATTCAAATCATTGACATATAACGGAAAAAGAATTGGTCCCAACAGACCCCTTTGGAACACCACTAGTCACCAGCATCCAACCACAAAAGGCTCCCTTTATTCCCACTCTTTGCTTCCTGCCAATCAGCCACTGGTCTATCCATGCTATTATCTTTCCTGTAAAACCATGGGCTCTTATCTTGTTAGGCAGCCTCATGTGTGGTGCCTTGTCAAAGGCCTTCTGAAAATTCAAGAACATAACATCCACCGATTCTGCTTTGTCTATCCTGCTTGTTATTTCTTCAAAGAATTTCAACAGATTTGTCAGGCAAGATTTTCCCTCAAGTAAACCATAAACCATACTGACTATGGCCCATTTTATCATGTGCCTCCAAGTACCCCAAAGCCACATCCTTAACAATCAACTCCAACCACTTAAAGGGTAACCTATGAGTGTAATTAAACTGTGGAAAAAAATGCCTGACACATTTCCCAGCCATTGAGGTCAGACTAACTGGCCTATAATTTCCTTTTCTTCTGCCTCTCTCCCTTCTTGAAGAGTGAAGTGACATTTGCAATTTTCCATTCCTCCAGAACTATCCCAGAATCAATTGATTCTTGAAAGATCATTACTAATGCCCCCACAATTTCTTCAGCCACCTCCTTCAGAAATCTGTGGTGTATATCATCTGGTCCAGATGACTTACCTACCTTCAGACTTTCAATTTCCTAAGAACCTTCACCCTAGTAATGGCACACTTCTGCCCCCTAACACCTGGAGACTTCCACCATACTGCTAGTGTCTTCCACGGTGAAGACTGATGCAAATTACTTATTCAGTTCCTCCGCCATTTCCTAAATAAAGGACTTGAAATTATTTAGCCACCTACTAGAACACCTCAAAGCACATTTCTATCATTGAAGTATTTCAGTCATTGTTGAGATATTGAAAATGTGTCAGGCATTTTTTTCACAGTTTAATTACACTCATACAGTAGGTTACTCTTTAAGTGAAAGAGAGAGTGCAACAAAGGTACAATAATCTCTAGAATGTAGGGAAGTGATATATACTTGGTTCCTTTAGGTTTTCAAAGCCGGGGAAGGTAGTGGAGTTAAGCCCTAATGTTCCTAACGTCCCCAATGTTCCTAATGTTCCCAAAGGCATGCATCTCAAATAGCCTCTGACAACCAAGTCTAAATTTTGGCCTTCACGTGTGGCTTAAACCCAACTACTAAGCCTGGCAGAATCACTTCAACATTAAGAGAAATTTGGATAGGTACATGGATAGTAGGGATAAAAGCAGGGCTATGGTTGCTGGGACTAGGCAGTTTAAATGGTTTCAGCATGGACTTAGACGGGCTGAAGAGTCTGTTTCTGTGCTGTACTTCTCTATGACTCTACGACCATTTCTACGGACAGGAGGACAGGAAAGGTGGCAATGGCAGGTTACTGGCAATTTAAAGCCAGTCATTTTGGCAGCTGGGGCTCATCAGCCATGGTTGGCAGCTCATCTAGGAGAAGAAAAACTCTGATCTCAAACCTCCGCTACCTTGCGGCTGTACCCACAAGGCTTCAGGAGTACACCTCAAGGGAAAATCCAGAGCTGGAGTCCCTAAGGCTGTTTTACATTGAGTTCAACACTGACTGGCAACTCCTGCGATGTCGGTGGTGCCAAACTGTACTGGTCTCTGCTGTTCCTTTGGATTCATCAGATACGTGGAGAGGGGGAGCTTGCTACATGGGCAATTGCTCTCCATATCGTACTGCCCAGGCTTGCAAATTACATAGACAGCGAGGACACAACCTCCATGGTCAATCCCAACCAATGGAGAGAATCAAAAAATTATATATATATAACACACACACACACACACACAGTGGTGGTTGTCCATCATACCCGATGATGACAGGAACCCTGTGTGGGAGAGTTCTTAAAGTGGAAAAGCCATTGCACTCGGGCAGTTC
The DNA here is from genome assembly GCF_963921235.1 of Mobula hypostoma. Taxonomy (NCBI): domain Eukaryota; kingdom Metazoa; phylum Chordata; class Chondrichthyes; order Myliobatiformes; family Myliobatidae; genus Mobula; species Mobula hypostoma. The sequence continues at coordinate 7,384,000 of NC_086128.1, forward strand.
CACTCTCTCCACCTCGCAAGTCTATATATCTTTATATAATTATACTATACATATAAATAAATAAAATACTTCATTCGGCTTGACACAGCAGATATTTTCCCTGCTCAAGTGTCTCAATCACCGACCCAAATAAAGTTTGGACCTTTCAGGACAGAGATGAGAACAACATTCTCCTTTAGATTTATTCTCCCAAGAGGGATCTGGAGGCTCAGTTGCTGGGTATATTCAAGAAATGGATGAGGAATTTACTTATAAGATTAGTGAAAGAAAGTGACATTGATGTAAAAAATTAGCCCTGATGTTGTTACACTGGTGCGAGGGGCTAAATGACTTTTCTCTGCTTTAGTGCCTTTGTCATACAATGGCTATCCAGTGCCTACAAAGTAAGAGACACAAGAGTTTCTGCAGAAGCTGGAAATCTTGAGTAATACACACAAGATGCTGGAGGAACTCAGCAAGTCAGGCAGCATCTATGGAGAGGAATAAATAGTCAACGCTTCTGGCCAAGATCCTTCATCAGTACTGGAAAAGAAGGGGGCAGAAACCAGAATGGCCAGGTAGATTCAACTTCAGTGTGACATCACCTGTCTGACAGCACAACTAACATATCAACTCTCTCTACCACCCTGCACCTGGCCTCAAAAGTGACCAAAGCCTCAAAAATCACCAGGTGCAGGGTGGTGGAGTCAATGTGTTTGGTTGTACTGTCAGAATAGGGATGAAAGACTGAAGATGAACCTACCTGGCCATGCATTTTGTTATATTCAAACAGTGACCACACTTCAAAAGTCCTAGTGTGGGGAAAAAAACACCTTTAAAACTCAGCAATTCCTTCCACAAGCCACAGAAATATGTTTACAGTAAACATGAGTTAGCGAGATTTGGATATGTTCCATTCACCAAACAAACTCCTCTACACCACCCCTCCTCTTCCAACTCTTGCATTAACAAGTGACAAAAGATGCCAAATGAAACACACCCTATTTGATAAACATCCACTCAATTTTGAAATGCAAAACCTTTTTCTTAGGTTAAAACAGAAATAGTTGATCCCAGGCAAACCTGTTAAACCAGATTTTGGAGAAGTCAAAATTTCAATAATCCACACATCCTTCATTAGGACAGCTGGGCTCATCAACAAACACTATATACACACTAACCAGCAGTATGAGGAACCATCACTGTACGTTGCCTTCTCCGTGGCAGACTCTTGGGTTGAGGATTTGGTTCCACTCCACATGAGGAGGGAAAGATGCCCGTGTAGGAATGATGCCCATGGAGGAATAATTTTGACTTTGAATAGTTATTGCATACCAGAGACTGCACGGACTTGATTGAATAATGTCTTGGTCCAGTGACAAGGGTATGCTGTACTGTGCAGATTTAACACTAGGACACCTATCCAGACATCCCACCTCTCCTGGAAGTCCCAGGAGTCTCCCGCATATTGATAGTGGCTCCCTGACGCCCGGAAATTATATACAATATCCCGGAAATCGATTTTTTGGGGAGGGAGAGGGAGAGCGAGAGCAAGCACCCTGATTGGTCTCTCTTCGTGCTAAGAGTGGTCCCCAACCACCGGGCTGCGAGGAAAAGATATGATTTGGTGATATGAAATGATATGAGTCGGCTGCACCTTTCCTCATTCCCTGTCACGCCCACTGTTGAACTTGAATGCACGCGAGGTCATTACGCACGCGTCATTCATGTCAGCGCGGGAAGATCAACTCCTCGAGCTTGCAAATGACGGCGGGCTGAAAAGTATATTTGACATAACATCTCTGCCGGCATTCTGGATCAAAGTCAGGGCTGAATATTCTGATATAGCCACGGAAGCACTGAAAACGTTGTTTCCACTTCCAACATATCACTGCAAAGCGGAGTTTTCTGCAATGAATGCAACGAAAACTAAATTGCGGAATAGACTGGACATAAGGAACCCCCTTCGAATATCGCTGTCTCCCTTCACCCCTCGATGGGACTGTCTTGTTGCAGGGAAACAAGCCCAGGGCTCCCACTGATTCAACGATATTGGTGTGTTGCAATGATTTTATATGTTCATACGAGGAAAATATGTGCTGTGTGTTTAATATTAAATTCATTAGATAAACCCCTTTAGAAATGAAATTGAGTGTATTACCCACTTATAACTGACTTATAGTTGACTTATCACCTATATTCCGGTCGTGATTAACACCCCCGCCCCCAGTTGGCCGGTCAGCAAGAATATTGTCAATATTAAATCGGTCCGTGGTGCAAAAAACGATTGCGGACCCCTGCTAAGTAGACCTATCAGTTTTCTCTGTGGGCAGGCTTTACAGTCGACCTCAAAAATAATGACAGTGTTGCTCGCTGCACTGTTTGCAACAGTGACTTTTCTATTGCCCCTGGCGGGTTAAAATGTAAAAGACATGTTGAGGTGAATTTAACGGGTGTCATTTGTTCATTAGCATAGCTAACGTTATTTAAACTAGCTGGCTAGCTGCTAAGGAGCTACTCTATTGATGTCCTACGTGATGAGGCCAAACTCCCTGTAGACTTGCTTAAAGTTGTAATAGAATAAACATGATAATATAATATAAGTACATATTTTAATGTCACATTTCTGCATATACCCAACTTGGTTTACAGATTAGACAAAATCATTAAACAAAGTATTACATACACCCTTGGAGGTCGACGGGGGGGCAGATATGGGGTTGTGGGAGGTGAGGATGCTACCTCCCTGAAATGAGTTTTTGCAGGGTGGGATGTCTGCCTATCTACACACACACACAGACAGTTTGTAACTCCTACATACTGTATATTTTCAGTTAGTTTGTCTATGTTCTCACCTTCTGAGTGCTTCCATTCAGTCATTGGCCAAATAGCCTTGTTTCCAGTTATCCTCATGGACACCCCATCAGAGCCTTCTCCCTCCCCCACCTTCCCTGCAGTTTAACAAGCTTCTTGTCTCTCCTTTCCATATCTGACGAAGAGTCTTTGACCTGAAATGTTACCTCTGTTTCTCTTCCCACAGCTGTGGCCTGACTGCTGAGTACATCATCATTTCCAGTTGTTATTATGGTAGTTCTGGAAACTGGCTGCTTTAAAAAAAACCTAGATAATTTAATTAATTAAATTTCCCAGCTGCCATGGAGAGATCTGAGTTCACACCACCAGACGTTCAGCTTTATTCTCCAGGTTACTGGTTGGGTATTTCAAATATTAGGCCACCATTCCATTTTCTTCCCTGTGTGTTGTTGCTGCCTTTGTGAGTTTAGCATGTGCATTGGCTGGCATGTTTCCATGGCACAGTGACCACACTGAAAAAACAGCACATTCTGAATGAAAGCCCAAAAGCAGAACTCCATGGATGCAGATAATCTGAAATAATGCAAGAAAATGTTTAAAATAGGTCAGGCTGACATTTCGGGAGCGGCAAACAGAGATAATGTTGCAGGTTGATAATTTTTCATTGGACTTCGTATGGGAGGTTGTTCACCTGAAATAGTAACATTGCTTCTCTGAAAAGGAACTTGTAAATTTTGGAACCATTCAGATGCATGAAACTCGTTTATTTATTTGTTTATTGAGATACACTGCGGAATAGGCCCTTCCAGCCCTTCCAGCTGCGCCGCCCAGCAATCCCCCGATTTAAACCTAGCCTAATCGCTGGACAATTTACAATAACCAATTAACGTACCAACCAGTAGGTCTTTGGAGGAAACCGTAGCACCTGGAGGAAACACACACAGTCACGGGGGACATAAAACTCACAACAGGCAGTAGTGGGAATTGAACCTGATGCACCTGTTGTGCTAACCATGACACTACCGTGTCACTCTTTCCTTTCTCCATGTCCACTCTGAACTCAGAGTGTACGCTGTGACTGAGGGGGCACTGCACTATTGAAGGTGCCACCTCTTGGATGAGACTGTAGACTTCAACCTTCTCAGGTACAGTACTATGCAAAAGTGTCAGTGTCACTCACTCGCACACTCTCACACTCCCTTTTGCACAGTACTATAGTTGTCAATGTGGAGCAAAGAGTAAGTTTGTAAATCTGGCGGGAGTAAAGGATGTTGGGAATGGCGAGGGTGGAGAGCCGCCGTTTGGGCGTGGGGCAAGTGGCAGAGAAAGAGTGCCAGGGGTGGGGGGTCACATGGATGCAGACACACCCAGTCCTGAGACACCAGGCAAGGTCATTTGATTCCAAACAACTGGTTTACTGATCATTACAGAATGTCTCTCTGTGCTTCCCACTCCCTCCCCTCTCCCTTCCCCTTTTCCCAACCATGATTCCCCTCTCCCTGCCCCCTTCCCACTCTCAGTCCACAATAGAGACCCATATCAGAATCAGGTTTATCATCACTCACATATGTCATGAAATTTGTTTTTTCTTGTAGCAGCAGTACAGTGCAATACATAAAATTACTATAGCACTATGAAAATGTCTTAGGCACCCTAACTATATATATATATGTTCCTAAGACTTTTGCACAGTACTGTAGCTATAGAAGATCCCATGACAACACTTGAAGAATAGGTCTCCACAGTATTTTCCCAAGTAATTGCCAATGATGGAAAAAAAATCAACAGCCAGAGGAAGGAGGTCCCATGATCATGCACATCTTTAATGATGACAGGTCCCAATACATTAGTACCACAGGCAAAAAAACTTAAAGTTGTACAAAGAAGAAAATAGCACAATATAAATGTGTATCCCAAAGAGACAATGATTGCCAAAATTATAATTAGAAATGAAGAAATAATGAGACATTAAACAAATACTTTGTATATATAGAGTTATAAAGAGAGATTGGATGTCTGGACTTATTTTCTGGAAGTGAAGGAGGCTGAGGTTCATAAGATTATGAGAAGTGTAGTTAGGGTATAGAGTTACATTCTTTCTCCCAGGTAAGGGAGTCTAAAACTAGAGCCCATAGGTTTAAGGTGAGAGGGGAAGGATTTAAATAGAATCAGCGAGGCAACTTTTTCCACACAGGCTGACGGGTACATGGAACAAACTGCCAGAGGAGATGGTATAGGTAAGTACCACTACAAATCTTAGAAGATATTTGTTCATGTAAAAGAAAGGCTTAGAGAGATATAGTTCAAATGGGATTAGCATAGATAGGCATCATGGTCAGTATGGATGAGTTGGGCCAAAGGCCTATTTCCATGCTAAGTAATGATGATTCATCTATGATGTAAAGATATTAACGGAAATGATGATTTTTTTTAACAGTCCAGTTGTTTCATGGCAACTAAAGTGAATCTAGCTTCTTTTAGTTTCAGATATTATTGAATTTAAATTTCTTAGCTGTTATGTTAGATTCAAACTCATATCTCCAACTCTGTGTTCTAAACATCTGGATGGTTGTCCAGTAACCTAAAAGTTATATTACCATACCCATCTCAGTAATCATTGAGGTAGAGACCTGTCCTCAGGTAGTTTCACTGGCTCCACATGACATATAGAAACAGCTGAGAGCAGCAGACAAACCAAAGGTTATAGGACCAGATAAACTCCTGGCTCTAATACGAAAGACCTCATCTCCAAATTCAGTCACAATTTTAGCTCAGCTGTTCCACCAAGGCTGTATCATTGGCATCAACCCAATAACATGGAAACTTCTCCAATTCTATCCTATTAACAAATCCAATCTGTCAAATAACTGCCCAGCCTGCTCTCAATCATCAGCAAAGTGATAGGAAGTATCACTGACAGTAGCATGTACAATAGTTCCTCAATCTAACAAAATTTAATTTACAGATTTTGATATAATGCTGTAGACTCTCAAGGGTATGTGTCTTCAACTTACAAAGGCACTGTTTTCTTTATACTCTCTGTACTTAGGAATACCCTGTATCAATATGCCCACAATGTGTTTCATCCTTCTAGTCTTTTTGATTTATGAAGTTTTATTTAAGAAATACAGCTGGTGTACTACTCTGACTTGTTCACTAATGCTAAGCTGGACTTCACCGCTTGGCTTGAGTCTTCTTTACACCATTGGTTTAGAGATGCACCAAAGCACCAAATTTCAGAGATAAAGTGAGAAGAAAAGTTGCATTTGACCTGGTGTGGCATCAGGAACTGTGGTAAAGTTGAAGACAATGGGCATCAAGAGGAATATACTCCATTGCTTGTCATCTTGCAAGATGACCGTTGTCGAAGACCAAATACACTGGCCTCCGTGTGGTGTCTAAGGATCTACCATGTTCAGCTGTTTCATCAATGACTTTCATTCATCGTCAGTTCAGAAGTGGGAATGTTCACAGATGATGCAGCAAGACCAAGATAACATTTGCACGAGCTGATAAGTGGAAGGAATATTTGCACTGTACAAGTGAACATCAGCAGAACAGGGAGCACAACTTTCTACATTCAATTTTTGAAGCCCTGACCATGGCTTATCTTGTAAGATCAACATTCTGGGGCTTAACATTGACCAGAAATACAACTGAACCAGCCACTGTAGGTCAGAGGCTGAATTTGTCATAGTGAATGACTGACTCATCTCTTGACTCCTTTTCCTTCACCTACTAGTAGAGGCAATGCAATACTCTCCACCTGTCTGAATGAATGTAGCTTCAGAAGTATTAAAGTTTATTACCATTCAGGACAATGTAGCCTGATTGATTGGTGCGTCATTCAGCATGTTAAAAATGTTCACTTCCTCCACTGCCAGTACACTGAAGTGTGTGTCATTTATACAGAAAGCACAACAGTTGTTTGCCTGGAGTACTCTGACATCATTCTCCAAACATTATCCCCCGTAACCTATGACAAGGGCGGCAGGCACAGTGAACACCACAACCTTTAGGTTCCCCTCTAGGTAATACAACATCCTGGCCTGGAAATATCATTACAATCATCATATTCATCATTACTGGTTCTAAGTCCTGGAACCCCCTTTCCAATTGCACTGAGAGAACTTTAACCACATTTGGGAGGTGCAATAAATGCTGTGCTTGTTAATGACCCACTCATACCCAACAATGAACAAACACATTCTCTGGAAGTGAATATTGCTCAGGGCACCACAGTGAACCTACATTACTCCGTAATGAAATAGCATGTTTTATCTCTATCTGAGAGATCTAAGCAGGCTTTGATTTATTGTACCAAGTGAAAAACAGTGCCTCAACAATGCAGAGCTCCTGTGGTGATGTACTGCAGCATCACCTGATGTACTTTATTGAGCTCAAGTCTACTTGAACCCACATTCTGCTGAGTTATAACTGACACCGACACTAATGTGTGTAAAAATTCCCTACATAATTAAAAGGGAAGCTACTTGATGGGTCAGTGATTCTCATCTCCTGAGTAACAGAGCAAAGCAGGGGCCCACCATTACCAGCAGTTGGCTAATCCACACCGGATAGTTGCTGCCTTCCAACAGCAGAACGCACTCTAACCACCACAATTGGTAAATCCATACCAGATAAACCACAGTCAGCCTCCAATAACTGGCTTTCCCACATCAGATAAACTACTGGCAGGAAATGGTTGAGTAGCAGTCAAACATCATCATCAATACAAAGTCACCAATTAATGATTCTTTCTTTAAAGCAGGGATTCACAACTGTTTTTATGCTATGGACCCAAGGTTGGGAATCCCTGTTTTAAAAGTAGGTTAGAGAGACAGGGTCAGTTTAATCAATTTGGAATTAGAATTGGAATTGGTTTATTATTGTCACATGCACCAAAGCTTGCCCTGCATACCATCATTCAGATCAATTCATGACACAGTGAATTGAGGTAGTACAAAGTAAAACAATAAAAAAAAATGCAGAATAAAGTGTAACAGCTATAGAGAAAGTGCAGTTCAGGTAGACAAAATGGCACAAGATCATAATGGGATAGATTGTTTAATATTTAACATTTAGAATTTAGATTTAAAATTTTTGACATCGGGGACTGAAAAGTCAGTTTATGTCAGTGAGGACAACGTCATGAATGGAAATCTTATATCCGATGGATCAAAAATTGTTACAGTGAGTACACTTGGTTCCTCAAAGTGAGAGAAAAATGCATTCAATTCATTAACTATCAACTGCACTATCATTCCAATTTGTTCATTGGTCGATTTGGTAAAGCCAATGAGCTCAGGCCCGTGCTGAGTTGCTTGCTGTTTAGTGGCTAAACATTGATGGTGTATCATTTCTATCTGTATTCTTGTACACTAGCTAACCCTCAAGAAGCCAAAAGATTCCCATGTATTGACCTCTACCTCTCGGAAGGCAAGTCAGTAAAATCCAGTTGACCAAGCCTGTCAATTTACAATTTCTCAACACCAGGCACCAATCATAGTCATAGTCATACTTTATTGATCCCGGGGTAAATTGGTTTTCATTACAGTTGCACCATAAATAATTAAATAGTAATAGAACCATAAATAGTTAAATAGTAATATGTAAGTTATGCCAGTAAATTATGAAATAAGTCCAGGACCAGCCTATTGGCTCAGGGTGTCTGACTTAGGCAGCATCCTCTTTTCAGACACCACCGTGAGAGAGTCCAGTTCCATCCACACAACATCACTGGCCTTACGAATGAGTTTATTGATTCTGTTGGTGTCTGCTACCCTCAGCCTGTTGCCCCAGCACACCACAGCAAACGTGATAGCACTGGCCACCACAGACTCGTAGAACATCCTCAGCATTGTCCGGCAGATGTTAAAGGACCTCAGTCTCCTCAGGAAATAGAGACGGCTCTGACCCTTCTTGTAGACAGCCTCAGTGTTCTTAGACCAGTCCAGTTTATTGTCAATTCGTATCCCCAGGTATTTGTAATCCTCCACCACGTCCACACTGACCACCTGGATGGAAACATGGGTCACCGGTACCTTAGCTCTCCTCAGGTCTACCACCAGCTCCTTAGTCTTTTTCACATTAAGCTGCAGATAATGCTGCTCACACCATGTGACAAAGTTTCCTACCGTAGCCCTGTACTCAGCCTCATCTCCCTTGCTGATGCATCCAACTATGGCAGAGTCATCAGAAAACTTCTGAAGATGACAAGACTCTGTGCAGTAGTTGAAGTCCGAGGTGTAAATGGTGAAGAGAAAGGGAGACAAGACAGTCCCCTGTGGAGCCCCAGTGCTGCTGATCACTCTGTCAGACACACAGTGTTGCAATCACACATACTGTGGTCTGCCAGTAGGTAATCAAGAATCCCCCTTACACCAGAGTTCACAATAGAAAATCTCGCTGCTTTTCAAACTGTGGGCATGGGAGACTTATTGTAGTTCACACTATATCAGGACACAACAGTAACAGAGCTATAAATTCTCATTTCTCATTCTCATCCTTGTTTTCAAATTCATCCCTATTCCTCTAATCTCCTGTTAGATAACCAAATGAGACCCGACAAGGTACTTGCTTTGGGCCTTAGAGCATTCCCAATTTTAATTAAGACACAAGACACTGGAGATGCTGGAAGCTGGAGCAACAAGCAATCTGCTGGTGGAACTCAACAGGTCAACCAGAATCAGATTTATTATTATTGACTTAATGGCGTGAAATATGGTGTTTTGCACTAACAGTACAGTGCAAAGACATAAAATTACTGTAAGTTACAAAACTAAATAGTGCAAAAGAAACGGAATAATGAGGTAGTGTTCATGGATTCATGGATTCATGGATTGTTCAGAAATCTGATGGCGGAGGAGAAGAAGCTGTTGAGTGTGTAATCATTGAGAACGAGCAGCCTCAATTGGGATGAAAGGAACTATTGACATTTTAGGTGAAATCCTGCATGAAGATTGACCTGCCAACTTCCTTTAGTGTTTTATGTGTTCCTCCAGCAGACTATTTGTTGTTCTCGGTTTTAATAACACCCACCTCTAGGAGCCATGCCTTTCAGCAGACAGGTCCAAACTTCTAGAGTTCCCTTTAACACTCACTCCACTTTACCTTGTTCATCACCCTTGAGGTACACTTGAAATCTACCAAGCTTTTGGTCAACTTCCCTTATAACTTTTGTGGCCCAGTTTTTTGTTTGAATACGTGAAGCCTGTTGAAATTTTAAGTTTTAGATAAATGTAATTTGCTGTTCTACTCTAGCTCAACACAGTACTAAGACTCATATTATATTCAGCCTTGGAAATAGATAATCTGAGTGATGTTCAAAGAGTGGCAAATCTGCACCACTTCCAAGACCTTCCTGTTCTTAACTTTTTCATCTTCGCATAACCAAAGTTCCTCATCCTAATAAACCTCCATTTCTAAGGCCTCTCCATCCTTATAAACATCAGCTGAATGACAAATAAGACACGAAAATAACCAAGGGTATGTTTCTCCCTTAGATTGTACCAGAGTAAGTGATTACTAGGACATTTTTAGCACTATGCTGCAGCAAGGATAAAAAGAACTTAAATTCAATAATTATTGTCAAGCCTACATTGAGATGATTAGTAGCAGTGGTAAAGTAAATGGAATTAATGGAGACCTTCATGAAGATCTGCTGGTTAAATTGTGCGACCTCGGCTTGCTGAGAGAATCAGGCCCACAGTCCTCGGAGTCGCCTGATGCCGGTGGCCGGAGATGGGGACGTCGTAAGCAGCATGCGAGGAAGCAGAAGCGAGGCGAGCAGGCAGGAGTCCGTGCCAGGAAAACAGCAAGCCCTAGCCAGTCGGCTGTCCCGTCCATTCTGCTCTCCAATGGACGTTAAATCGGACTACATCCGACTCCAATGAAATACTCGGTGGGAGTACAGAAACGGACGGGATCCCTGACACCGCCATTCAGCTGTTTATTTATGTAACAGTTCTTCCCCCAAGCCATCGGACTACCAACCTACTGCCCTCCGCTGTGCCTATTGTCTTGTTTATTATTTATTGTAATGCCTGCACTGTTTTGTGCACTTTATGCAGTCCTGGGTAGGTCTGTAGTCTAGTGTAGTTTCTGTGTTGTTTTACGTAGTTCAGTGTTGTTTTTGTATTGTTCATGTAGCACCATGGTCCTGAAAAACGTTGTCTCGTTTTTACTGTGTACTGTACCAGCAGTTATGGTCGAAATGACAATAAAAAGTGACTTGACTTGACTTGACTTGACTTGAATGAGGAATATTTATTTTTAAGTCATGGGATGTGATTATTGCTGACAGGCCTGTAATAAGTGATCATCCCTAATTGACCTCTGGATAATAGTGGCAAGCATCCTTCTGAAATGACTGCAACACGTCTTTGGATCATAGTTCCAGGATTTTGAGTCAAGAGGCGAAGTTGCAGTTAGTTATGTTTTTCCTTGCACCTACTACTATTGTAGTCTACATGAGATAAGTTAAAGTTTATGAGGTGCTGGTTAAAAAGCTTGTTGAGTTGACTTTGCAGATAGGCATAATTTATCTATAATCTGTAGCAGTGGAGAGAAGAAATGTTTAGGGTGTTGGATGGATGTCTTTCAATTGAGTTGCCTTGGCTTGAATTATGTCAAGCTTCTTGAGATGTGTACTTTTCCGAGCAACTGGTGAAAATCCCAACTTAGGCCTTGGAAATGGTGGGCAAGACTTGAGGAATGAAAAGTTGAGCCATTTGCTTTTGAAGAGATCTTGTGGCTGGTTTCTGAGATTTCTGGTTAAAGACTGAATCCCAGGATGTTGATGGTTGAATATTCGGCATTAGCAATGCTTCAATATTCACCAGTCCACACACACCAGTCCTCATCAAAGGGTCAAAAATGGAAAGGGTGACCAATTTAAGTTCCTGAGTATCAACATCTCTGTAGATCTATCCTGGACGCAGCATATCAATGCAGTTACCAAGAAGGCATGACAGCTGCTATATTTCATTAGGAGTTTCAGGAGATTTGCAATGTACTGCTGCCACATAACAACAAATTTCATGACATATGCCAGTGATATTAAACCTGATTCTGATGCTGGAAATATATAAGTGCAGATGGCTAGACCTCTTTTGTTAGAATTCACCAATACCGCGTGTATGAATGGTATTTTTCAAGAATCAGCCCATGCCTGCACATGGTTCAGATTTTCTTGCATGTAACCATTATTTGTCTTTACCTGAACACTGGCATTTTAGGCATTGGCTTCTCCTCTATCCTAATGTGCATGAAAGATCTTAGAGTACTACGTCCTCCCATTGTCCTTTCTTCCCCATCTGCTTCCTGTATCACCTCCTCCTACTTCATAACTGGTGGCAAGGACAGGGTCCACACGCTCATTCAGTGGTGAAGGACGCAGCCACCAACCCAACCACACACAGCTCGAGATGTACTGGTGTACATTCCCAGAGCAATTCCATGAAACAGAATATGTGATGGAGCACATCAGTTCTGCTGATTAAATTGTAATTAATCAGGATCAGGTTTATTATCACTGTCATGAAATAGTGAAATACATAAAAATTACTACAGTTTACAATAAGAATATATAAAAAAACAAATCAATAGTACAAAAAGAAAGCAAAATAGTGAAATAGTGTTCATGGGCCATTCAGAAATCTGATGGCAGAGGGGTCAAAGCTGTTCCTAAACCATCGAGTGCATCCTCAGGCTCCTGTACCTCCTCCCTGTTGGTAATAATGAGGAGAAGGCATGTCCTGGATGGCAAGGGTCCTTAATGATGGATGTGGCCTTCTTGAGGCATCGCCTTTTGAAGAGGTCCTTGATGGTGGGGAGGCTTCTGCCCATGATGGAGCTGGCTGACTCTACAATCCTTTGCCATTTTTCCCAATTCTGTACACTGGAGCCTCAATACCAGGCAGTGACGCGGCGACTCAGAGTGCTCTCCACTGTATACCTTCGGAAATTTGCTCGTGTTCTGGTCATACTGTGCAGCGTCTGCACTGGAGTCAGAAGCCAACTGCTGAGGGAATAGTTCTGGATTCCAAGCTGCTGTCCACTGCTGTGGCATATTACCCAAAATATAGAGGGTACAAGATAACCTAGTCCAATGTTCTGGTATTGACATGAAGATCCCTATATCCCTGCTCACTGGATGAACATTGAGGGAGTGAGACATTTTGTCTCTGAAGTACATTTCAGATCTGAGATGGATCAATGAATCCTTTAAGAAACTATGTATGCAGCTAATTAAATGTGTGCGTCAGGAAATGTAGAGGAGGCTTGACCCAAATGCAGAGCAGCAGAGACGATTTACCAGTGAGGAGTGTTGGGCGAGTCTATCAGGAGGAATTGGGAGGACTTGCGGTGTTCTCTGATGTGTATATGTACAGGAAATGTGCACGCTCTGACCATCACAGACCCCAGAGAAACCAGTCAATAGTTCTAATGCAGAAGGGGTTCAGTAGGGAATTCAACACTCACACACACACACACATCCAGTCCAGTCCAGTAAGTTGCCTTGCCTGCTGCAGTTAAGTACACTAGAGCCTCATGTACACGTCGAGTGAGTCAGTCTATGGTGCTGGAATAAGGGGCCGGGGAGAGCTTACCAGACAGAGGGTCCTTTATCTTTACGTGTCTGTGCCATTTCTCGGATGTGTGAGTGATCAGCGGCTCCACAGTAAGGATACAAGTTGTTTCTCCACTGACACTGACAGTGTTGGGGGGGGCATGTGGTGTGGTGTGGTTAAGGGAGCTCTCCCTAACTGCATGGATTCTGAAGGCGCTGATGATGAGGGTCCTGCAGCATGAAATGGCTCTGGGAAATTGGGTTCTGATAGATGACCTGGAGGGGCATTTCATGCAACGCGTGTCAACATAGAGGGCGAGAGTGATGAGGCTTTCGATTTCGCTGGGTGTCTCCTGAGTCTTTCAAGTGCTCCGTGTGGCTGTGATGGTAATGGGCCAGCCACACTCCACCGCGAGGGTCCTGAATTCCAGTGTAACCCAACAATGAGCATAAGCTTTGATGCAGATGAAGGATTCGATCCGCTGCGCCCCCCCCCCACCCGCCCCCTCCATTTCCCAGATGGTTGAAAACCCGGCGTACCTCAGCGGTGAATTCTTCACATTTATTGCAAATGGTGGTTTACTGTCCCACTTAGCCGTGGCCCAGGTCAGAGCTTGCTCAGTCAAGAGAGAGATGATGAAGACAATCTTGGTTCAGTCTGTAACATACAGAGACAGCTGGAGCTTGAAGTGTAGGATGCACTGTGACGGGAAGATGCAGCATTGGGTTGGGGATCCATTGAAGTGTTTGGGCACTGGAATCCGGGGCTCTGAGGGAGGGGGTTGGCTCATACAGGATTATTGTAATGAGATGGAGAGTTGGTTGAGAGTGGTGAGCAGATGATCAGTGGTTTCCTGCTACTTCCGGCTCGTGTTTATTTTCATGGATGACTTTCTTTAGGCAAGCAAACTCTTCTGGGTCATTGTCTGGTTCACCCATCCCATCAGGAAACATAAAGGAGGTTTGACCCAAACACAAAGGAGACTTTTTAACAATGTGCAATCACTTTAATAACAAACTGCAAAATAACAAGCCATGAGGGGCCAGAAAATGAGAGAGAACAGATACTTAATGTGACAAGGTAAGTGAAGGCTAGGAGAAACTGGCTTAAGCTGACTGGTTCATATGTGTGAATAAGGATTGTAGGTGAGAGCTAGGTTTAAATAGGCTGCAGGTGATGAGCTGGAAACAAGTGACAGGTGACTCCTGTTAGCTGGGTGGAGACTGGGGTGAGCTTGCAAATGCAAGCCTGACGACATGGTTTTCGAGAAACCCACAATGCTGTCAAAGCTTTCCCCAAAGAGAAAATGAGTCGTCCTCTCCTCAAGTAGAGAGTCTCCATCAATTCTTCCATGCACTAGAGTGGCTAATATAGCAATACTTTGCTGATACCCCCTGGAAAGAAGCCATTGCAAAGAAAATGAGAACCACAATCACCTTCACACTCAGAGGCAAAACAGTCTGTACACAATCAGCAGCTGCAGTTGGGCTGCAGCATGTAGCAGATCCTGAACCATATCACCATTGCTATAGTGGAGTCACTGTATGTACCTCTTCAGTCTGAGGCTCTTGAGGGCTAAAGAAAGGGCAAGCTCTGCCACTCAGAATCTTTTATCACCCTCCTCCTCCATATTCTGGCAGGTTGCTCTGATCTGTGAACCCTCTTCTCAACTCCATCAATATGGAGGCCCAGGACCTGACATCATTATTTCTGACAGTAAGTGGGTTTGACAACATGTAGTACTTAGGAATATATGTATTGACCAAAGATAAACAGGTTAATTATGATTCTAGAATTACTTTCAGTCAGCGTAGCTTTTTTGGATGTATCTGGAGAATGGTATCAACATAAAACTATCCAGAGTCCCCAAGAATTGGCTATCCTTCTTTATTTCAATTAATTAGGTTAAATTTGTTGCAAACATCCTCTTAAGCACTGGTCAGTGTCTGGGGAAATACACTAATGCATTGCCATTAAAGGCTGTTCCACAGGAGGAACATCTATTACATGAAATACTTATTTTAGCTTTAAGGTCTATGCCTAGCAACTCTGCCCTAGCTCTTATCCCTGCAAGCAGCCAAAGTGCTACACCTGCCCATTCACCTCCGCCCTCACCTCCATTCAGGGCCCCTAACAATCCTTCCAGGTGAGGCAACACTTCACCTGTGAATTTTCTGGGGTCATCTATTGTGTCCAGTGCTCTCGATGCAGCCTTCTCTATATTGGTGAAACTCGTTGTAAACTGAGGAACTGCTTCATCGAGCACCTCGTTCTATTCGCCAAGAGCGGAACTTCTCGGTGGTCAAACATATTAATTCCCATTCCAACATGTCGGTCCATGGCCTCCACTTGTGCGATGATGGGGCCACCTTCAGGGTGGAGGAGCAACATCTTATATTCTGTTTGGGTAGCCTCCAACCTGATGGCGTGAATATTGATTTCTCCTTCCAGTAAAAAAAAATCCCCACCCCTCCCCTCTTCTTCTATTCCCTACTCTGGCCTCTTGACTCTTCTCACCTGCCTATCAGCTCCCCCGGGTCCCCTCCTCCTTCCCTTTCTCCTATGGTCTACTCCACTCTCCTCTCCTATCAAATTCTTTCCTCTCCTGCCCTTTACCTTTCCCACCCACCTGGCTTCACCTATGACCTTCTAGCTGTCCTCCTTCCTCTCCCCCCACCTTTTTATTCTGGCATCTTCCCCCTTCCTTTCCAGTCCTGAAGAAAGGTCTCGGCCCAAAACATCAACTGACTCCATGGATGCTGCCTGACCTGCTGAGTTTCTCCAGCAGTTTGTGTGTGATATTTAAGTAAGTGCCCATAAACTGTCCTGGGAGCTGAATTTGAAGTTCATTGTTCCTTTCATTCTAGTCTGGGATGCTGATGTCCAATTAAAAATTCTTTCCCCTGTGTTTGTCCAAATTACACAATCAAAGAAATTCATTCACATACTTTGAGGGTACACTTTGCCCTTGAGTTTGGAGAATATGAGGCAGCTTGTCATGGCCTACATATCTGTTCCCTATGGAAACCTGAAAACAGCTATTGTCTCACCTCCCAACTATCTTTTTCCAAAGGCACACAATGTCAATTATTCATCCATTGTAAAGTATTCCCAGGTTTTTCTTTTCATTGTCCTTTCTTTCTTTCCAGAGAAATGTATCCAATGCCCTTGCTAAAATCCAAACATTTTACCTCTGTTACTTTCTTTGTCGCACCCTCAAAAAGTCCTGCTGATTAGATTAGCAAACCTTTTGAACCTATTCAGCTGCCTATTAAGATTTTATTTCTGAATGTATGCTCCAATATCTTATCTTTAATGCTTTCTAAGCCCCTATCTATAGTAGTCTTGAAACGTATTTGTATGTGGTTGCTTGGGTCACTTTTACTTCCTTTTATAAATAGGAGTAAGATTTGCTTTTCATTGCCACTAATCTAATGATTTTACCAGAGTTTCTGCAATTTCTTCCATAGTTCATTAAAATCCCTCCGTTTCAGCTTTATTCTGTCCAAAATTTACTTAGCTTAACTTTGCAGGTTGTGCAGCTGTTCAGAAAAGTTCAAAGTTCAAAGTAACTTTTATTATATAAGTACACATATATCACCGTATACAATTCTGAGATTCATTTTCTTGCGGGCATACTCAGCAAATCTATAGAATAGCAACTATAACAGGATCAATGAAATATCAACCACAGTGCAGAAAAAAACAAATTGTGGAAACGCAAATATAAATAAATAGCAATAAATAATGAGAACATGAGATTATGAGATAAAGAGTCATTAAAGTGAGATCATTGGTTGTGGGAACGTTTCAATGATGGGGCAAGTGAGTGTAGTTATCCCCTTTTATTCAAGAGCCTGGTGGTTGAGGAGTAGTAAACATATAATAACATAAATAACATCATAATTTACTTCCGCAGGCTTCGAATTTTATTTTCACATCAGATTTGCTACCTGGCTGCTAGGTACAAATAGAAGAAAGAACCTCAGTTCAAACACAAAATACAAGAAACACTCAGCAGGTCAGACAGCATCTATGGAAACATGAGTCTTCAACTTGAAAGCCTAACTCTCGCTTTCTACAGCTGCCACACCTTCTGAATGGTTGCAGAATTTATGGTTTTGTTTCAGACTTTGAGCATCCGCATTTTTTTCATTTTCACTTATTTCCAGGAATTCATATGTTGTTTCTCTGGCACCAAACAGCACCAGCAAACTCCCTCATGCTGTTTCAATATGCTTTAACAAGAACTGAGATTTGTTAGCACCAGTTCAAAACAGCTTATGAACATACTGAAGGAGGAAGAAGCCACTCAACCCTTCAAACCTCACCACCTTTTTATAAGATCACAGCTAATAGTTGTAATTTAACTTCGCAATCTTGTCTCCCTGGAATAATCTTACATTTTCTTGCTTATTATGAATTTATCAATCTCTGCTTTAAAATTAAGCAGCTGTATAACGCTACTCTACTATAGGAGTAGTGGGCATTCAGGGCTGAACTTCCCACATACAACATCATTCGTCAATCTTCAAAACTCATGAAGCAGCACTTGAAAGGATTGACTTCAGGCTATAATAAAACACGGTAGTGTGGCAGTTAGTGTAATGCTATTACATCAGCAGTCACTCAGGTTCATTTCCCCCACTGTCTGTTAGGAGTTTGTGCATTCTTGCCATGACTGTGTGGGTTTCTTCCAGCTGCTCCAGGTTCCTCCCACATACCAAAAACGTATGTATCAGCATTAGTAAGTTATGGGCATACTACTCTGGCACCAGAAGCATGGTGATGCTTGTGTGCTGCCCCCAGCACAAAGAAACCACAGAAACCATAGAAACTACAGTACAGAAACAGGCCTTTTGGCCTTTCTTGGCTGTGCCGAACCATTTTCTGCCTAGTCCCACTGACATACACACGGACCATATCCCTCCATACACCTCCCATCCATGTATCTGTCCAATTTATTCTTAAATGTTAAAAAAGAACCCAAATTTACCACCTCATCTGGCAGCTCATTCCATACTCCCACCACTCTCTGTGTGAAGAAGCCCCCCCTAATGTTCCCTTTAAACTTTTCCCCCCTCACCCTTAACCCATGTCCTCTGGTTTTTTTCTCCCCTTGCCTCAGTGGAAAAAGCCTGCTTGCATTCACTCTATCTATACCCATCATAATTTTATATACCTCTATCCAATCTCCCCTCATTCTTCTACGCTCCAGGGAATAAAGTCCTAATCTATTCAACCTTTCTCTGTAACTGAGTTTCTCAAGTCCCGGCAACATCCTGGTAAACCTTCTCTGCACTCTTTCAACCTTATTTATATCCTTCCTGTAATTTGGTGACCAAAACTGAACACAATACTCCAGATTCGGCCTCACCAATGCCTTATACAACCTCATCATAACATTTCAGCTCTTATACTCAATACTTTGATTAATAAAGGCCAATGTACCAAAAGCTCTCTTTACGACCCTATCTACCTGTGACGCCACTTTTAGGGAATTTTGTATCTGTATTCCCAGATCCCTATGTTCTACTGCACTCCTCAGTGCCTTACCATTAACCCTGTATGTTCTACGTTGGTTTGTCCTTCCAACGTGCAATACCTCACACTTGTCAGTATTAAACTCCATCTGCCATTTTTCAGCCCATTTTTCCAGCTGGTCCAAGTCCCTCTGCAGGCTCTGAAAACCTTCCTCACTGTCTATTACACCTCCAATCTTTGTATCATCAGCAAATTCGCTGATCCAATTTACCACATTATCATCCAGATCATTGATATAGATGACAAATAACAATGGACCCAGCACTGATCCCTGTGGCACACCACTAGTCACAGGCCTCCACTCAGAGAAGCAATTCTCTACTACCACTCTTTGGCTTCTTCCGTTGAGCCAATGTCTAATCCAATTTACCACCTCTCCATGTGTACCTAGCGACTGAATTTTCCTAACTAACCTCCCATGCGGGACCTTGTCAAAGGCCTTACTGAAATCCATGTAGCCAATATCCACTGCCTTCCCTTCATCCACTTTCCTGGTAACCTCCTCGAAAAACTCCAATAGATTGGTCAAACATGACCTACCACGCACAAAGCCGTGTTGACTCTCCCTAATAAGTCCCTGTCTATTCAAATGCTTGTAGATTCTGTCTCTTAGTACTCCCTCTAATAACTTACCTACTACCGACGTTAAACTTACCGGCCTATAATTTCCCGGATTACTTTTTGATCCTTTTTTAAACAACGGAACAACATGAGCCACTCTCTAATCCTCCGGCACCTCACCCGTAGACAGCGACATTTTAAATATTTCTGCCAGGGCCCCCACAATTTCAACACTAGTCTCCTTCAAGGTCCGAGGGAACACCCTGTCAGGTCCAGGGGATTTATCCACTTTAATTTTCCTCAAGACAGCAAGGACCTCCTCCTTTTCGATCTGTACAGTTTCCATGATCTCACTACTTGATTCCCTTAATTCCATAGACTTCATGCCAGTTTCCTTAGTAAACACAGACGCAAAAAACCTATTTAAGATCTCCCCCATTTTCTTTGGTTCCGCACATAGCCGACCACTCTGATCTTCAGGAGGACCAATTTTATCCCTTACAATCCTTTTGCTCTTAATATACCTGTAAAAGCTATTTGGATTATCCTTCACTTTGACTGCCAAGGCAACCTCATGTCTTCTTTTAGCCCTCCTGATTTCTTACTTAAGTATTTTCTTGCACTTCTTATACTCCTCAAGCACCTGATTTACTCCCTGTTTCCTATACATGTCATACAACTCCCTTTTCTTCTTTATCAGAGTTGCAATATCCCTTGAGAACCAAGGTTCCTTATTCCTATTCACTTTGCCTTTAACCCTGACAGGAACATACAAACTCTGCACTCTCAAAATTTCTCCTTTGAAGGCTTCCCACTTACCAATCACATCTTTGCCAGAGAACAACCTGCCCCAATCCACGCTTTTTAGATCCTTTCTCATTTCTTCAAATTTGGCCTTCTTCCAGTTCAGAACCTCAACCCTAGGACCAGATCTATCCTTGTCCATGATCAAGTTGAAACTAATGGTGTTATGATCACTGGAACCAAAGTGCTCCCCTACACAGACTTCTGTCACTTGTTCTAACTCGTTTCCTAACAGGAGATCCAATATTGCATCCCCTCTGGTTGGTCCCTCTATATATTGATTTAGAAAACTTTCCTGAACACATTTTACAAACTCTGAACCATCTAGACCCCAAACAGTATGGGAGTCCCAATCAATATATGGAAAATTAAAATCCCCTACCACCACAACTTTATGTTTCCTGCAGTTGCCTGCTATCTCTCTGCAGATTTGCTCTTCCAATTCTCGTTGACTATTGGGTGGTCTGTAATACAATCCCACTAATGTGGCTATACCTTTCCTGTTTCTCAGCTCCACCCATAAGGACTCAGTAGGAAAACCCTCTAATCTGTCCTGCCTGAGCACTGCTGTAACATTTTCCCTAACAAGCAATGCTACCCCCCACCTTTCATTCCTCTGCCTCGATCACATCTGAAACATTGGAACCCTGGAATATTAAGCTGCCAGTCCTGCCCCTCCTGTAGCCAAGTTTCACTAATTGCTATAACATCATAATTCCACGTGTCAATCCACGCCCTCAACTCATCCGCCTTCCCCGCAATACTCCGAGCATTGAAATATATACACCTCAGAAGATTTTTACCATCACTCACAACCTTTCTATCAGCGGATTTGCTTAAACTTTCAACATCATTTATTTTCACCCCAGCCACACTGTCAGCTCTGGCACTCTGGTTCCCATCCCCCTGCAAATCTAGTTTAAAGCCTCCCCAATAGCACTAACAAACCTCCCTGAAAGGATATTGGTCCCCCTGTAGTTCAAGTGTAACCCGTCTCTCTTGTACAGGTCCCACCTGCCCCAGAAGAGGTCCCAATTATCCTGAAATCTGAAACCCTGCCCCCTACACCAGTTCCTCAGCCACTTGTTCCTCCTCCAGAGCATTCTATTCCTACCCTCACTGGCACCTAGCACAGGTAGCAATCCTGAGATTACCACCCTCGAGGTCCTGCTTTTCAACTTCCTACCAAGCTCTCTATACTCACTCTCCAGGACCTCCTCACTCTTCCTTGCTATGTCATTGGTACCGATGTGCACCACGACATCTGGCTGACCACCCTCCCACTTCAGAATGTCATGCAATCGATCAGAGACATCCTTGACCCTGGCACCCGGGAGGCAACAAACCATCCTAGATTCTCTGTCACGACCACAGAACTTCCTATCTGCACCTCTAACTATTGAGTCCCCTATCACTACCGCTCTCCTCTTTTTCCCCCCTCCCTTCTGCACTGCAGAGCCAGACTCAGTGCCAGAGATCCAGCTACTGCAGCTTGTCCAGGTAAGTCATCCCCCACAACAGTATCCAATGCAGTATACTTGGACTGTGTTGGTCGTGGACACAAACAATGCATTTCACAGTATGTTTCAATATTTCAATGTACATGTGACAAATAAAGCTCATCTTTTGCTCTTTAATCTTTGGAAGGAGAGTGGCAAAGACTCCCAGGATGTGAAGGGCCTTGTGTAGGCTTCTAAAGAACAGCGCTTGCATTAGGCAGCCTCCTTGTGCAAAGAATACTTATGCAAAGAAGAAGGCAGAGCTTAGGAGGGTTAATGGCACCTAACGGCGACTCCTTTGCTTGCATCTTTGGAAACAGCTCTATTTCCATCTTTAATATCTCTATGTTTCCCTTTCAGGGTTCTTTTGAAGACCCAGACCTGGAGTTACACAGTGACTATGGTTCTTTACGGGAATGGGACCCGCTCTCAGGGTTCCATAACTGGCGCGTTGTTCAGCACACCAAAGGCTCAGCCTAAGAGTCCGGCTCAAATTCAGAAGCCTAGGACCTCAGGGCTCTGGAGATGGGTGGATTGAGGGTTGATGTCATGAGACCCGTGTGTCGTCAGGAGAGTCGGGATATCTGCTGTGTGAGTGGAGACCCGGGATCTTTGCGATCTTCAGGCACAAGCTCGAAAAAAGCGACATAACAGACTTTTAACGTCGTAAATCAGCGAGTTGTTTGTTATGTCTCCCTGCTCACTGGGAAAATGGAGACACCTCTTTCTCCTTTATTAGGAAGAAAGAGAACCTGCGATATGTCAAATACCGGGTGAAATGCAAAGTCTTCGGAGTAAATGCAAGTCTGTGTCTTTGCTATTGCTTTGCTCACGCTGAGTGCTCGGTGGCGGTGGGGGTAGGGGGATTATTGCTGGCTGCCACTTATGCGTGGGAGTGGGGAGGTGGGGGGGACTTTGGGGTTCTAGGATTTAACGCCATTCATTCTTTGGGGCACTCCTCTGTTTTCGTGGATGGTTGTGAAGAAGAAAAAGCATTTCAGGATGTGTACAGTTTTCTGACATTAAATTGTACCATTGAAACCTTTGACTTGAGGTTACCTTTATCATGTCCATAAAGGAATCAGTGCTGGCCATGAATGGCTGTACTTCCAGGATTGTTCCACTGCACCCAAATGAAATGAATTGAATTGACTTTATTACTTACATCCTTCATATACATGAGGAGTAAAAATCTTTACATTACGTCTCCATCTAAATGTGCAATGCGCAATCATAGTGATTTATAATAAATAGAACAGTCAATGTAACATAGAAATACACTAAAATCAGCGTGAGTTTATCAGTCTGATGGTCTGGTGGAAGAAGCTGTTCTGGAGCCTGTTGGTCCTGGATTTTATGCTGCGGTACCATTTCCCAGATGGTAGCAGCTGGAACAGTTTGTGGTTGGGGTGACTAGGATCCCCAATGATCCTTCGGGCCCTTTTTATACACCTGTCTTTGTAAATGTCCTGAATAGTTGTGAAGTTCAAATGTACAGATGCGCTGGGCTGTCTGCACCATTCTCTGCAGAGTCCTGCGATTAAGGGATGTACAGTTCCCATACCAGGCAGTGATGCAGCCAGTCAGGATGCTCTCAATTGTGCCCCTGCAGAAAGTTCTTAGGATTTTGGGGCCCATACCAAATTGCTTCAACCGTCTGAGGTGAAAGAAGCCCTGTTGTGCCTTTTTCACCAAATAGCCAGTATGTACAGACCATGTGAGATCCTCGGTGATGTTTATGCCGAGGAATTTAAAGCTGTTCACCCTTTTAACCCCAGGTCCATTAATGTCAATAGGGGTTAGCCCGTCTCCATTCCTCCTGTAATCCACAGCCAGCTCCTTTGTTTTTGCAGCATTGAGAGAGAGATTTTTTCAGGGTGATGACTTCTTCTCCATAGGCTGCCTCATTATTATTTGAGATTAGGCCAATCAATATAGTATCGTCAGCAAATTTAATTAGCAGATTGGAACTGTGGGTGGCAACACAGTCATGGGTACACAAAGGGTAAAAGAGGGGGCTTAGGACACAGCCCTGAGGGGCACCTGTGTTGAGGGTCAGAGGGGCAGAGGTGAGGGAGCCCACTCTTACCACCTGCCGGTGTTCTGATAGGAAGTCCAGGATCCAACTACACAAGGCAGGGTGAAGCATTCTCACATAAGCATCCTTCTTCTCCAGATGTGTAAGAACAGTGTGTAAGGAATGTGTTTTACAGGTGAGAATGCAAAAGTCACAACTCTCAAGCAGCAATTGATCCCACCGACCAGGTGTGAGCCATGGTGGCAGGGCCTCCGGCACTGAGTCTGACCCTGTGGTGCAGAAGGGTGGGAGGGAGAAGAGGAGAGCTGTCGTCATTGGAGACTCTATAGTCAGGGGAGCAGACAGGAGATTTTGTGGACGTGAGAAGGACGCCCGCATGGTTTGTTGCCTCCTGGGTGCCAGGGTCCGGGATGTCTCTGACCGGGTGCACGACATCCTGGTACGAGAGGGAAAGCAACCAGAAGTCGTGATACATGTTGGGACCAACGATATAGGCAGGAAGAGGGATGAGGTCCTGAAGTGTGAGTTTCGGGAATTAGGCAGAAGGCTGAAGAACAGGACCTCAAGGGTGACGTTCTCAGGATTGCTGCCAGTGCTACGTGACAGAGATGGTAAGAATTGGAGGAGATGGCAGTTGAATGCGTGGCTGAGGAGTTGGTGCAGGGAGCGGGGTTTTAGATTTTTAGATCATTGGGATCTCTTCTGGGGAAGGTGGGACCTGTACAGATTGGATGGGTTGCACCTGAACTCGAGGGGGAGCAATATCCTTGCAGGTAGGTTAGCTAGCATGGTTCAGGAGGGTTTAAACTAATTTGCGAGGGGGATGGGACCCAGAGGGAAAGAGCAGTGAAAGAAGTGCATGGAGTAAAGCCAGATCTAATATACAGAGAGGCTTTGAGGAAAGAGAAGCAGAATAAACGGTGTAAAGACAGTAAGGTAGAAGGGCTGAAATGTGTGTACCTCAATGCAAGAAGCATCAGGAACAAAGGTGATGAACTGAGAGCTTGGATACATACATGGAATTATGATGTAGTGGCCATTACAGAGACTTGGCTGGAACCAGGGCGGGAATGGATTCTCAATATTCCTGGATTTCAGAGCTTTAAAAGGGATAGAGAGGGTGGAAAAAGGGGAGGAGGGGTGGCATTACTAGTCAGGGATACTATTACAGCTACAGAAAGAATGTAATGTAGCAGGATCCTCTTTTGAGTCAATATGGGTGGAAGTCAGGAACAGGAAGGGAGCAGTTACTCTACTGGGGGTATTCTATAGGTCCCCTGGTAGCAGCAGAGATACAGAGGAGCAGATTGGGAGGCAGATTTTGGAAAGGTGCAAAAATAACAAGGTTGTTATCATGGGTGACTTTAACTTCCCTAATATTGATTGGCACCTGATTAGTTCCAAGGGTTTAGATGGGGCAGAATTTGTTAAGTGTGTCCAGGATGGATTCCTGTCACAGTATGTGGACAGGCTGACCAGGGGGAATGCCATACTAGATCTAGTACTAGGTAATGAACTGGGTCAGGTCACAGATCTCTCAGTGGGTGAGCATCTGGGGGACAGTGACCACCGCTCCCTGGCCTTTATAATTATCATGGAAAAGGATAGAATCAAAGAGGACAGGAAAATTTTTAATTGGGGAAAGGCAAATTATGAGGCTATAAGGCTAGAACTTGCAGGTGTGAATTGGGATGATGTTTTTGCAGGGAAATGTACTATGGACATGTGGTCGATGTTTAGAGATCTCTTGCGGGATGTAAGGGATAAATTTGTCCCGGTGAGGAAGATAAAGGATGGTAGGGTGAAGGAACCATGGGTGACAAGTGAGGTGGAAAATCTAGTCAGGAGGAAGAAGGCAGCATACATGAGGTTTAGGAAGCAAGGATCAGATGGGTCTATTGAGGAATATAGGGAAGCAAGAAAGGAGCTTAAGAAGGGGCTGAGAAGAGCAAGAAGGGGGCATGAGAAGGCCTTGGCGAGTAAGGTAAAGGAAAACCCCAAGGCATTCTTCAATTATGTGAAGAAAAAAAGGATGACAGGAGTGAAGGTAGGACCGATTAGAGATAAAGGTGGGAAGATGTGCCTGGAGGCTGTGGAAGTGAGCGAGGTCCTCAATGAATACTTCTCTTCGGTATTCACCAATGAGAGGGAACTTGATGATGGTGAGGACAATATGAGTGAGGTTGATGTTCTGGAGCATGTTGATATTAAGGGAGAGGAGGTGTTGGAGTTGTTAAAATACATTAGGACAGATAAGTCCCCGGGGCCTGACGGAATATTCCCCAGGCTGCTCCATGAGGCGAGGGAAGAGATTGCTGAGCCTCTGGCTAGGATCTCTATGTCCTTGTTGTCCACGGGAATGGTACTGGAGGATTGGAGGGAGGCGAATGTTGTCCCCTTGTTCAAAAAAGGTAGTAGGGATAGTCCGGGTAATTATAGACCAGTGAGCCTTACGTCTGTGGTGGGAAAGCTGTTGGAAAAGATTCTTAGAGATAGGATTTATAGGCATTCAGAGAATCATGGTCTGATCAGGGACAGTCAGCATGGCTTTGTGAAGGGCAGATCATGTCCAACAAGCCTGATAGAGTTCTTTGAGGAGGTGACCAGGCATATAGATGAGGGTAGTGCAGTGGATGTGATCTATATGGATTTTAGTAAGGCATTTGACAAGGTTCCACACGGTAGGCTTTTTCAGAACGTTAGAAGGCATGGGATCCAGGGAAATTTGGCCAGGTGGATTCAGAATTGGCTTGCCTGCAGAAGGCAGAGGGTGGTGGTGGAGGGAGTACATTCAGATTGGAGGATTGTGACTAGTGGTGTCCCACAAGGATCTGTTCTGGGACCTCTACTTTTCGTGATTTTTATTAACAACCTGGATGTGGGGGTAGAAGGGTGGGTTGGCAAGTTTGCAGACGACACAAAGGTTGGTGGTGTTGTAGATAGTGTAGAGGATTGTCAAAGATTGCAGAGAGACATTGATAAGATGCAGAAGTGGGCTGAGAAGTGGCAGATGGAGTTTAACCCGGAGAAGTGTGAGGTGGTACACTTTGGAAGGACAAACTCCAAGGCAGAGTACAAAGTAAATGGCAGGATACTTGGTAGTGTGGAGGAGCAGAGGGATCTCGGGGTACATGTCCACAGATCCCTGAAAGTTGCCTCACAGGTGGATAGGGTAGTTAAGAAAGCTTATGGGGTGTTAGCTTTCATAAGTCGAGGTATAGAGTTTAAGAGTCGCGATGTAATGATGCAGCTCTATAAAACTCTGGTTAGGCCACACTTGGAGTACTGTGTCCAGTTCTGGCCACCTCACTATAGGAAGGATGTGGAAGCATTGGAAAGGGTACAGAGGAGATTTACCAGGATGCTGCTGGTTTAGAGAATATGCATTATGATCAGAGATTAAGGGAGCTAGGGCTTTACTCTTTGGAGAGAAGGAGGATGAGAGGAGACATGATAGAGGTGTACAAAATAATAAGAGGAATAGATAGAGTGGATAGCCAGCGCCTCTTCCCCAGGGCACCACTGCTCAATACAAGAGGACATGGCTTTAAGGTAAGGGGTGGGAAGTTCAAGGGGGATATTAGAGGAAGGTTTTTTACTCAGAGAGTGGTTGGTGCGTGGAATGCACTACCTGAGTCAGTGGTGGAGGCAGATACACTAGTGAAGTTTAAGAGACTACTAGACAGGTATATGGAGGAATCTAGGTGGGGGCTTATATGGGAGGCAGGGTTTGAGGGTCAGCACAACATTGTGGGCTGAAGGGCCTGTACTGTGCTGTACTATTCTATGTTCTATGTTCAAAGTCAAAGCCACACTTCCTTTTGATAATCTTGCCTCAGGCTATTTCTGCTGAGATATCCCACATATGACAAGTTGATCCTTAAAAGATGGGTGAGTTGCTTGTGTGATGATCATCATATGATCACATTTAACTTGCATAATTTACAAAATACAAGCAGTGTGGGGAACCTGCCATGATAAACACAACTTTCCATATCTAAGCAAAATAGTGATTTTGCAATCTCTTGAAGGACTCAGCAGACTTGACTTTCAGGAATGCAGAAACAGTACCTTTAAGCAGACGAAAGTCCATCATCATGGCTGGAAGTGAAGAAGGAGGGGAGGACTCCAAGCCAGATTGAAATGGCAGGGTGTAAAACTTCCTCTATCCAGTATCTTGTTACCAAAGGAACAATCACTGGAGAACAAGATTCAGTGGAGAATCTGTATCACAGGGAATTGAGCATTTGCTGCATTCACTGTTTCACGGAGACATGGCTCACTCCAGACACACCGGATATGATGATCAGACCCGAGGGTTTCTCAATACAATGGATTGATCGAACTGCCAATTCAAAGAGGGCATGAGTTGTGGGTCTGTGTTTCATGATAAATTCATTGTGGTGCTTGGTGCTCACATATCGTGATCATGTCACACTCTTGTTCCCCAACCTGGAGCATCTGATGTTTAAGTGCCATCCATTCTATTTACCAACATACATCAAAGTTGCTGGTGAACGCAGCAGGCCAAGCAGCATCTATAGGAAGAGGCGCAGTCGACGTTTCAGGCCGAGACCCTTCGTCAGGACTAAGGGTCTCGGCCTGAAACGTCGACTGCGCCTCTTCCTATAGATGCTGCTTGGCCTGCTGCGTTCACCAGCAACTTTGATGTATGTTGCTTGAATTTCCAGCATCTGCAGAATTCCTGTTGTTTACGTTTAAATTCTATTTACCAAAAGGGTTCTCCTCTATGATCCTGACCGCAGTTTACAACCCGCCAAAGGCCGATGTTAAGCAAGAACTCGAGTTATTGAGTACAGTGATCAGCAAATAAGAAACAGCCTACCCCAATGCCATTCAAATTGTTGCCGGGGACTTCAATCAAGCATGCTTGAAGGAATTGCTGTCCAATTATCATCAACATACCAACAGCGGCACCAAGGTCGCAACAACTCAACCAAAGTTATGCTACGATTAGGAATACCTACCCTTCCATCACTAGACCGCATTTCAGGAAATCTGATTATCTGGCTGTCCTCCTTCTGCCTGCATACAGGTAGAGGCTAAAGAGCAAGGCTTCAAAGGTAAGGACAACAAAAAGGTGCTTGCAGGAGGCTGATGAGTGGCCATGGGATTGCTACGATTTGGTGGAATGGGCCGTGTTCAAGGATTCATCAGTGAATCCGAACAAATACAGCACGGTTGTCATGGACTTTATAAAGATAGTCCTGAACGAGTGTGCCCCCACAAAATCATTCAGAGTCTTCCCCAACCTGAAGCCCTGGATGAACCATGAGATGATGATGGGAAACCTATGTGGGAGAGCTATTGAAATGGAAAAGCCATTGCATTTGGGCAGTTCTACTCCCCTGATCTCGGAAGTATAGGTCCAGTGGTATGAGCAAGTGTTGCAAACTGGGGTCTTCCTTGGTTGTAGTGGATGACCATGATGTCTTCTATGCCTTGTCATGCCCTTCGCTCTCTAGTGTGTTGCAGTGCTGCGTTCCTGGCCGTTGGATCTCAGTGTAGATCTCATCCACCCAGTCTGCCAGAGCTGACTTTGCATGCTAGGACAGGCATGTCCCTATCTCACTGGGGTGTGAAGCCACTGGCCGGCCTCTCCTGGTTTAGCCCACCTGTCAAAGTGGTGTCTGGGATGAGGCTACCATCGCATATAGACAGCTACTTGGAGCCACAGGTGAAAGCTGAGGGCTAGATCTGGATACCATGAAAAATACAAAAGATCCAGGTACAATCTCCAGAAAACCATCTCACATACAACGTGGCAATTCCGGACTGAAGTTGAATCACAGAAGGATGCTTGACACCTGTGACAGGCCTTGAATACCATCATCTCTTACAAAGTAAACCAGGTGACATATGTGACAACAAGGTTTTGCTCCCAGATGAGCTCAATGCCTTCTATCCTCCCTTTGACTGACAGAACATGGAGGCACCATCACACATTCTCACAGCCACCAATAACCCTGTGATTTCAGTCTCTGAGGCCAATGTGAGAGCATCCTTCAGGAGGGTGAATACTCTGAAGCCATCCAGCCCAGACAGTGTACCTGGCTGAGTACTAAAGACCTGCACTGATCAACTGGCTGGAGTGTTCACTGAGATCTTTAACCTCTCACTTCGGCAGTCTGAGGTACCCACCTGCTTCAAGCAGGCTTCAGTTATACTGGTGCCTAAGAAGAGCGTGCCTCAATGACTATCATTCAATAGCACTTACATCCACTGTAATGAAATGCTTTGAGAGGTTAGTGATGAAATATATCAACTCCTGCCTGAGGAACAACTTGGATCTACTGCAATTTGCCTATTGTCACAACCCCGGAACATCTGGACAGCGAAGATGCATACATCAGGATGATCTTCATTGACTACAGCTCTGCATCACACCATCATCTCCTCAAAGCTAATCAATAAACTCCAAGACATAGACCTCAATATCTTCTTGTGCAACTGGATCCTTGTTTTCCTTACTTGCAGTCAGGTCACAATCACCATTAGCACAGGTGCACCACAAGGCTGTGTGCTTAGCTCCCTGCTCTACTTGCTTTATACTTGTGAGGCAAAGTACAGCTCCAATGCTATATTTAAGTTTGCTGACAACACCATCAGTTTTGGCCAAATCAAAGATGGTGACAAATCAGCATATAGGAGGAAGATTGAAAGTCTGGCTGAGTGGTGCCACAACAGCAACTTCTCACTCAAAACCAGCAAAACCAAAGAGCTGATTATTGACTACAGGAAGAGGTCCATGAGCCAGTCCTCATCAGGGTATCAGAGGCAGAGAGGATCAGCAACTTTAAATTCCCTGGTGTTATCATTTCAAAGGATTTGTACTGATAGGTGTTATTATGAAGAAAGCATGGCAGCGCCTCTACCTTCTTAGAAGTTTGCAAATACTAGGCATGACATCTAAAACTTCAACAAACTTCTGTAGATGTGTGGTGGAGAGTATATTGACTGGCTACATCACAATCTGGTATGGAAACACCAATGCTCTTGAATGGAAAGGCATACAAAGATTAGTGTCTTGGAGAATTTGGCATCATAGTCTTAGTCTTTATAATCTCATAATTCCTTGTAAATTTAAATGTGAATGCATCATGATCATTATACTTGGAGCCTCACCCACTTGAGTCTTAATCATACTTTTTATTGATTGTCATATCCAAGATGTTCGACCTAAAACATTAAATCAATTTCTCATCCCACAGATGCTGCCTGACTTGCTGAGTATTTCCAGCATTTTTTTGTATTTTTTTTCGAAAATATTTGCTTGGATGCAAACCAATCTGTTGGTTGTATACCAATGGGAAATTCCCATTCTGAGCATCAAACCACTTGTTCCCTTAGTCCTGGAAGTGATGGCGCCTCCTTGAGACGGGATTGCAAGCAGGTTGGGAAGATTCAGTATTCAGTGGCTGATTGGGAGAAGGCAAAGAGTGGGAATAAAGAAAGCCTTTTCTGTTTGGCTGCCTGCCATTACTGGCGTTCCACAGGGGTCTGTGTTGGGACCAATTCTTTTTACACTACATGTCAATGATTTGGATGATGGAATTGATAGATTTGTTGCAAAGTTTGCAGACAATATGAAGATAGGTGGAGGGATAAGTAGTTTTGAGGAAGTAGAGAGGCTAAAGAAGGACTTTACAGATTAGGAGAATGGGCAAAGAAGTGGCAGATGGAATACAGTGTCGGGAAGTGTATGGTCATGCACTTTGGTAGAAGAGATGAGAAGGTAGGCTATTTTCTAAATGGAGAGAAAATACAAAAAACTGAGGCGTGAAGGGACTTGGGAGTCCTTATGCAGGATTCCCTAAAGGTTAATTTGCAGGTTGAGTCTGTGGTGAGGAAGGCAAATGTGATGTTAGCATTCATTTCAAGAGGACTAGAATATAAAAGCAAGGATGTAATGTTGAGACTTTATAAAGCACTGGTGAGACCTCACTTGGAGTATCGTGAGCAGTTTTGGGCCCCTATCTTAGAAATGACATTCTGAAACTGGAGAAGATTCAACGGAGGTTCAGAAAAATGATTTCAGGATTGAATGGCTTGTCATATGAAGAGCGTATGATGGCTCTGGGCCTCTATTCACTAGAATTCAGAAGAATGAGGGGGTGATCTAATTGAAGCCAATCGAATGTTGAAAGGCTTTGATACAATGGATGTGGAGAGGATGTTTCCTATGGTGGGAGAGTCTAAGACCAGAAGACACAGCCTCAGAATAGAGGGGCATTCATTTAGAATGGAGATGAGGAGGAATTTCTTTAGCCAGAGAGTGGTGAATCTGTGAAATTCATTGCCACAGTCAGCTGTGAAGGCCAAGTCTTTATGTATATTTGCCACGGTCCCGATCGTTAATTCCTTATTTTCTCCTAATTTCCTTTGATTGTGCCACGGTTCCGACCGTTAATTTCCCATTTGCCATGATGAAATGGTGGAGCAGACTCAATGGGCCAAATGACCTAATTCTGCTCCTCTATCTTATGATCTTATGCTATTCATGTAAGGCATTGATTTACTTTTTACTTCCATCAGACTCCAGAGGTACTGAAACCTATTCTGCTTTGCCAAGTTTTCTCATTCCTCTCCAATACAGTTAACATGCTGTAATTATTCAAAACATTTGGATCTCATTGAAGTCTTCTTTTCCTCATTTGTACGTTGTTGCATTCTTTTGTTAAATCTTTTTTGTTTTTGTCAATTAACCATTTCCTATTTTCCATTGAACCTCTACATTTCATTGTTTCCCTTTTGCATTGTTTTCTGATATATAGCATCAGCAATGTCTTGCCTTACAGTAGAATTTTAAGAGATGTGTGCATGGTATCCAGGTCTACAGTTAAAAATAACATAGAGCAGAAACCACAATGGGAGCATGCGCATTTCATTGGGGCTAGTACTTCCCAATATCAATACAACCAAATCACCAACTTCAGAAACCTGAAGATGGCCTGAAAGGAACATTTTGTGTGTGTGTGTGTTGGGGGTGGGGGTTGAGGTTGCAGTTGCAGTATGTGTGCATAATTCATGTGTGAGAATGGGATAAGCATATTGTTCTTTTTGACTGGGTCCAGAGCTGATCCAGCCATACCCAAGTTACCCAAGATGTTTGCTTGGGTGGAAACAATTCTAGTAACAGTATACCAAAAGGAGAAATCATATTTTGAACATTAAAGCACTCCTTTATCCCTGGAAGTGATGGTGTATCCTGTGGAGCGAAACAGTGGAAACTCTGAGTATTGATGCATTGGTTCACAAGTCACATCTCATAGTGTGCTATATTTAATTGAAAATTTTCTTTTCCTCTTCATCTTGAAAATCATTGTTCTGTATTAAAAAGATACTCATGCTATTAAGTATTGATTTTCCACGATCAGTTTAATGGTCAATTAATGCACAAATGCAACAATTTTGGATGCATGAGGACAAGCTGCCATTTTCAAGAGGCTGTGCAAAGCAGCACAAATCATCCAATAATTTGTAACTCAGGCTATCTCCTCATTGTCGCAAGTTTCTAGTCAATTTTCACATTAATTAGGAGATTGCATTAAACTCACTGAATGATGACAGTATATTTCAGACTTGAAACTCAGCTTGACTTGACTTGAATATAAAAACATACAGTAGTGTTGTGCTCCAGTACGCAAGCAAAGTACCATGCTTTAGGGAAGTCATAGTCAAAAGTATTTTCATTCATTTTTCAAGATGTCCATTCATCTCTCATTGATCCTAATTAGAGTGGCTTGCATCAGGACATTTTAAAAGTCGCCACAATTCTGTTGATTTGGAGTCACATATGTGCCTCAATGAGTGAGGATACCATCTCCCTCCCTTTATGAGAATTAGTGAACTAGATGGATCTTTACAGCAATTCCATAGTTCCATGGTCATAATTACTAAAACTAATCCATTTTGTTTAAAACACAGGTTATTAACTAAGTTTATATCCCACAGCTACCTTTGGATATGAAGGTAAATCTACAGATTGTCAATCTAGGTCTCTGGATTACTAGCCCAGTAATTTAAACACTGCACTAGATTATGGCTCCGGCTCTTCTTCATCAGACATTCCATTTATCCTATTCCTCCCTCTCTGCAAATCTCTTAGAATTCACTTGGAATTTGTTTACTTCCTATTTTGTGATGCAAGTTCTCCTCTTGTACAATATTACAACTGGTCCTCCACCCCCTCCCCCCACATTTATGTAACCGCTGTCTTTTTGCTGTTTGAAT
The DNA here is from genome assembly GCF_963921235.1 of Mobula hypostoma. Lineage (NCBI taxonomy): Eukaryota > Metazoa > Chordata > Chondrichthyes > Myliobatiformes > Myliobatidae > Mobula > Mobula hypostoma. The sequence goes on from NC_086128.1 coordinate 7,418,067, forward strand.
AATAGATATAAATAGGATTTGTTTTGTTTAACATATGCTTTAAATTCTGAATTCAAAGAAAAATGCAAAAAGGAGCAGCATCATGATAATCATAGAAGATGAAATAAATCTTCAAAGCAGAAAAGGAAATTATTGGTTTTGTCTTCCTTGTCATAGTTGTTGCTGCTTAGGAGTATTATAATTGGTGATTTGGTCTCCAAAAATGTTTCCTTGGTACAAACATATCAAGTTGGCAATGTAGTTGCTAGGAGAATTATGCTTGGTACAAAACTATGTCTGGTAGAAAGGTGAAGGAAAGGCAGCTGTTGGAGCTTAAACAGTCAGTGTGTTTGCTGTGACCACTTATGGAACAAAAATAGTTCAGTTATGTTCTCTAACACATCAGGCAAAGCAATATTGATGTAAATTAACTGTATTCAGAACTATAAACACAAAACCTACAAGAAATTTTTATGCAGCATTAACTAAACCTTTTTATTCATTAATGTGGATTTCATTAAATGAAATATACTTCATTTAAAAATATGCACTTTAATGAATTAATCTTTGAAATTCGGCATGTATATTTTTGTAAGTAACTATTTTTCAGTGGCGTCTTCCCAGAGAAAGCTGATAATCTGATTTTGGTGTTTCTGGATGAGATAGTGACATCAACTAGGACATTTGTTTGAGTGTCCATTTGCACTTCAAAAATTATTATGGAATTTAAATACCTCTTAGACCACCAGAACATATTTAAATTGCAATTCCATGGGACAGGAATGACTGGTGCCTATAATGTCCAGACTCCTGCGAAGTGGCCTGAGCAATGGCAAGAATGCACTGAAGAAACTATTTCCAACAGAGCCCTAAAACTTACCAGCTGTCAAAATTGTGAGAGTTTTCAGACACCAATAAAATGCATTAAGATTAAGTAATTTATTTTTAAGAGATTGTTAAGTAAATTTAGGATATCTGGATTTGCGTACACTTGTGCAGAAATCCCGAACTGGCTTCCATCTAACTGGTCAATTGTCAATGATCCTGTGTGGAACTATTGGCTTTTACCAGCAAAACATGGACTTTAACCTCATCTATATAGAGTGCCTTATAAATATTGTATTCCTTATATACATTTCTCAAAGTATTAGTAATGATTTGTGTTAATATATTCTTTCAAGATTCTTATTTAAGAGATTCTGCTGGAGGATATTATTAAATTTTCAATCTCTCCATGTATGTACAGTACATTTATCATTTAGCATTTTCTCTGCCTACCTAAGTGTGCTTTTGTCATAACCTACAATCTTAATTGATCATCTCATTTGATACTCCAGTAATAGTATCAAGAGACTGTTGAACTGTTGGAGATACTGTCTTTTAGAGGGACAAGGCCCCCTTCATCTTTTAAGGTGAACATAAAAAAATGAAAACGATTATTTTGAAGTGAGGTTTTCTAGTGTCTCAATTAATATTTACTCCTCAGCCAGTGTTACTAAATATCAGATAACCTCACCTTGAGTTAGTGGCAATTTACAGAGAACATATTATGCATGGATCAACCATATTTCTAAACCTCTTTTAAAAGTACCTGGTTTTGTAATGTGTGTTGAAATCCTAACAATAGCCACTTAAGCGCAAACCTTTCTGAGAGGTTTTTTGCAGGGATATCATCTGTTATTTATCTCCACATGGAGTAGATAAGCTTTCAAATCGCATTCTTTTGCCTCTGTGGGACAAGTGAAGAAGAATAATGTTTATAATTTTTTTGTGAAAGATAATTTTGAATTGGAAGGGTATTCATAAAAATATAAAGAAAATATTAAGAGGATTGGCTTAATTCAAAACATACAAGATCTTAACACCACTGCAGTGGGCTGCATCTCAGATAACAATGGCACAGAAAAGAGGAAGGAGACAGAGTGTCATGACAACAACCTCTCCCTTAATATCAACAAAATAAAAGAACTGGTCATTGACTTCACAAAGGGGACCATACATCAACAGTGTTGAGGTTTAGAGGATTGAGAGCTTCAGGTTCCTAAGTGTGAACATCACCAATAGCCTGTCCTGCTCCAACCAAGAAAGTTCACCAATGCCTCTACTTCCTCAGGATGCTAAAGACATTCGGCATGTCCCCATCAACTTATCAAGTTTTGTCGACACACCATAGAAAGTATTCTGTCTGGATACTTAGTGGCTTGGTATGGCAACTACTCTGTATGCGACCACATGAAACTGCAGAAAGTTGTGGACACAGCTCAGCACATCCCAGGAATCAGTTTCTCCTCTATGGACTCTGTTTATACTCACTGCCTCGGTAAAGCAGCCAGCATAATCAAAGACCCCACCCACACCATGTATTCTCTCTTCTACCCTCTCCCATTGGGGAGAAGATTCAAATTCCTGAAAGCATGTAACACCAGGCTCAATGACAGCTACCATCACACTGTTATCAGGTTCTTGAATGGACTTTTTGTGCTATAAGGTGGGCTGTAGACATCACAATCTACCTCATGATAATCTTGCACTTTATCATTCACCTGCACTGCACTTTTTCAGCAGCTGTTACACTTTATTCTGCATTGTTATTGTTTTACCTTGTTCTGACTCAATGCACTATGTAATGGTTTGATCTGTATGAACAGTTTGCAAGACAAATTTTCACTGTATCTTGGTACACGTGAAATTAATAAACCAAAACCAAAAACATACATACTGCTAAATTGTTAAGCAGGGTTTATATTGTAGTATTCTACTTGAGAAGCTGGATTTCAGATAACTATATTGATGTTGGCTTTATGCATGTACATCTGGTGAGTAGTTATTTATATAATTTCAGATTGCATACATAGGTATAGTTCATCTGTAAAATAATTTAGTGTTTACAGAAAGTTATTGTTATTGGTTTGTTATGTCTTTGGAGGGGAACAACCTTATATCTATACATACGACTACCACATTATGTGGGGGTTGCGTCCTTATTGTGTTTTTCTAAAAATGTGAAGCTGCATTATCTGCACATGTCTCATGAAACATGAGATGAAAACAATTATATTAACTAATTTTACTTCTTAAATTCATTGAGAGGAGGTTTTATCCAGTAACTCAAATTTTGGGGTAGTGCTTAATGAATTCTGTAAGAAAAATATTCCAGAGTCCAAATGGCCACAGCTAAAAAATGCCTGTATTCAGTGTGTACATATCTTTAAGAGTTATTTGTACAGTGCACTACAACTTTTGATAAATTGCTTTATCAGTCACTGCTGTCAGCTGAGCATTCTTCACCATAAATAAAGCATGTCACATGGTCACACAAACATCTCACAGAAAGGCCCAGTTCATTTCTGACCCTGATTAAGGGCAGTTCTGAAAATGGCAGACATCACAATAAACACTGTACCCTTTTCCAAGACCAACAGATTTTTTTTCACAGTTGTAAAACCATCTATTTTGATTGAAATGGTCTTGCTACAGAATCCAGTATGAATTTCTCATCTTCTATCTGTAGTATATTTGGCGTGTATATTCTTTTAAAAACCACATGAACTATGGGGTATGAATTTTGATACACTCAAGCATTTAGAAAACTGAGACATAGGATCTCACTGAAATATATCACACATTTAAGGGGCCTGAGAAAGTAGATACAAAGATGATGTTTTCCCTGCTGTGGTGTCTGGAATCAGGGGGTGTTATATCAGAATATGGGGTTCAACATTCAGGACTATGAAAAGAAATTTCTTTGCCTGAAGAGTGATGGATCTTTGATATTTTTCTACCAAAGAGCTATTCTGCAGTTTGTCTTTAAGCTTTCCAAGTCAGAAAATGATAGATCTTTGGATATTAAAGAGACCGGGGATATGGTTAGTATAATAAAGTGGAGTTCAGTAACACAGAATAGAGAGCTGTCACAAAGGACTTAATGGCCTACTCATAGACACAAGAGATTCTACAGATGCTGGAAATCTTGAGCAACACACACAAAATGACGGAGGAATCTGATAAAGGTCTCAGCCCAAAATGTCAACTGTTTATTTCCCTCTTATAGACGCTGCCTAACTTGCTAAGTTGCTCCAGCATTTTGTGTGAATAGCTCACACCTATTTCCATTTCTTACGTTCCTGTCACATGTCCTGTCGCAGTCCTTCTATTTGGTTCTCTCCTCTCCTGCCCTTTTCTGTGCCTCCTGAAATTTACCTTTTCTGATGCTGTTGAAAGGTCATTGACTTGAAACACTTTTATTTGTTCTCTATAGCTGCTGCTTAACTAGCTGAGCATTTCCAGCATATCCCATTTTTCTTCCTATTGTGCTCCAGTCATGGTTCTTTATTCCATTCTTTATACCACATTTCAGGCAGTTAGTTAGATAACAGAAGTATAACTGTTTCATATAGTTGTGTCATTACCCAGAGAATACAAATTTAAGATATGTGTCAAAAGAACCTAAGGTTACATGAGGAATTTTTAAAAACAGAATGGATGGTGAGGTATTGGGATGCACTAGGATGACAATTCAATGACAGGTAAAAAGAGGTGAATAAGTACAAAAAGAAAGAAATCGTACAGTATGGAAAGAGCAGGTGAGGACCAGCAGCTTAAATCTTTTGAAAGACCTGTGCAGATTTGATGGACCAAACTGTTTCCTCTGTGCTGCACTATTCTTAATTCTATAAAGGTCTTCTAAACGTACATTTATCTTTCATCAAATATTTGTGTGATCTCCTTTCTCTTTACGTACCTTGGTGACAAAGTCATAAGATTTCCTTCAGGCATCCTGGAAAGTTTTATAATATTAAAAGCCCATTTTTTAAACCTGCTGCACAGAAAATCTTCCAGTTCTTATGAAAAACTTTTATCCTTAAATGTTAATTCTCTTCCTCTTTGTGCAACTTACTTGATCCACGATGTATTTTCAGCATTTCCTGTTTTCACTTCTACTTTATGGATGTTGGATGGGAAATGAGGATATCAGAAAGAATTTTCATGGTCATCATCAGACCAATCCGTGGGATCTCTTATCTGGGATCTGGGAAGGCAGGAAGAGTCAGTTTTAACATCTCATCTGCAAGATATACTTCTATTTGTCCAGTAATTCCTCACTGCAGTTACTGCAATGCCAGTCTCACTTTAGTTATCAGGGATTTCAAGGCAGTGAGTTATTTTTTTAATGTAAGAGACTGTTCGAAGTTAATTGGCCTTTGATTTCATGGTTTATTGTATCGGCCAAGCCATTTGATTGTATTAATATTACAATGGATTCAAGTATTACATACACTGAATACAGATGATGTAAAACTATGCACAAATCCAAAGGTCTGTGCATACTTTTGTAGTGTATATATATATCAGCAGAGCCTTGTGAATTATAACTATACTAAAGTTATTGCATTTTGCTCATTCCCACAAATTCATTGTTTTCTATATTAGAAGAGGAAAGCAATAATATGAATTTTTGTTCACATAATAATGTTTTCATGAAAATGATTTAATAGAAATGTTGTGAATTAGTAATTTCAACTTGTTCTTTTTGTGCTGAAGTATTCACTTAGCAGAAATAGCAAAATATATATGTGTAATTTTCCTGTGCTACTGAGCAATTCTGAGGAACATAAATTATGAAAGTTTCTGAAATAGAACTGTTGGGTGCATCTAGTTTTGTCAAATATGGTCAATTTTACTGACCAATTCTTTTTCTGATGAGATCTTGCATGGTGGAGAAGTTTGAAACCAGCAGTGGAAAACAAAAGCCAACCACTCCACCTTTCCCTGACCTGCATGGGCATTCATAACTGAATATGGAAATATTATTTCAGCATACATGTGTTGGGAGCTCCAGAAGAAGTTGAACAACTGAGAAAGGGTACAAATATAATCAAGCCTATTGCTATATATCAGCATCCTAAAGGCGATACTAATAGTGTCTCAAAGAAGGTAGCACTGAAGAAAACAGCTGTCAGGCCTGCACATGCAGGCTACTCCCAATCTACACCCAACTAACAGGATGCCACTCATTTCCAACTCATCACCTGCAGCCTATTTAAACCCAGCTCTCATCCACAATCATTGTTCACTCATATGACCCAGCCAGCCTCAACCAGTTGTTCCTAGCTTTCAATTTCTTGTTGCCTTGTTGTGTTAAGTATCTGTTCTCTCTCATTTTCTGGCCCCTCATGGCTTGTTATTTTGCAGTTTGTTATTAAAGTGATTGCACATTGTTAAAAAGTCTCCTTTGTGTTTGGGTCAAGCCTCCTTTATGTTTCCTGATGGGATGGGTGAACCAGACAATGACCCAGAAGAGTTTGCTTGCCTAAAGAAAGTCATCCATGAAAATAAACACGAGCCGGAAGTAGCAGGAAACCACTGATCATCTGCTCACCACTCTCAACCAACTCTCCATCTCATTACAATAATCCTGTATGAGCCAACCCCCTCCCTCAGAGCCCCGGATTCCAGTGCCCAAACACTTCAATGGATCCCCAACCCAATGCTGCATCTTCCCGTCACAGTGCATCCTACACTTCAAGCTCCAGCTGTCTCTGTATGTTACAGACTGAACCAAGATTGTCTTCATCATCTCTCTCTTGACTGAGCAAGCTCTGACCTGGGCCACGGCTAAGTGGGACAGTAAACCACCATTTGCAATAAATGTGAAGAATTCACCGCTGAGGTACGCCGGGTTTTCAACCATCTGGGAAATGGAGGGAGGGGGGGTGGGGGGCGCAGCGGATCGAATCCTTCATCTGCATCAAAGCTCATGCTCGTTGTTGGGTTACACTGGAATTCAGGACCCTCGCGGTGGAGTGTGGCTGGCCCATTACCATCACAGCCACACGGAGCACTTGAAAGACTCAGGAGACACCCAGCGAAATCGAAAGCCTCATCACTCTCGCCCTCTGTGTTGACACGCGTTGCATGAAATGCCCCTCCAGGTCATCTATCAGAACCCAATTTCCCAGAGCCATTTCATGCTGCAGGACCCTCATCATCAGCGCCTTCAGAATCCATGCAGTTAGGGAGAGCTCCCTTAACCACACCACACCCCCCCGCCAACACTGTCAGTGTCAGTGGAGAAACAAAATCAAATGCTTGGGAAAATGTCACCACCAGGTAGAGACGAGGGGCCTTCTATCTGGTAAGCTCCCCCAGCCTCTTGTTCCAGCCAGGCGGCAGGCAATACTTACCTTGCCACAGAGAGACAAAGTTACACAGGCAAACCTCGGTACTGAAATAAAACTTAGAATACACAATGCCAAGTGGCTGGGAACGCGAATTACCACACTGGCTGAAACAACGATCTGGCAACAAGTGGATGCAAAGTCGGGGTTTTTATGCTGCAGGTTTAGATGAGAATCAGGTGTCACAATCAAGGAGCCCAGGGGATCACGGGGAAAAGGGAATTAGGAGAATATTAGGAATTAACAGTCGGGACCGTGACAGTAAGGTATGACCTGCCTTTGACAAAGCCATGCTGACTATTCCTAATCATATTATGCTTCTCCAAATGTTCATAAATCCTGCCTCTCAGGATCTTTTCCATCAACTTACCAACCACTGAAGTAAGACTCACTGGTCTATAATTTCCTGGGTTATCTCTACTCGCTTTCTTGAATAAGGGAACAACATCTGCAATCCTCCAATCCTCCAGAACTTCTTCTGTCCCCATTGATGATGCAAAGATCATCGCCAGAGGCTCAGCAATCTCCTCCCTCGCCTCCCACAGTAGCCTGGGGTACATCTCATCCAATTCTGGAGACTTATCCAACTTGATGCTTTCCAAAAGCTCCAGCACATCCTCTTTCTTACTGTCTATATGCTCAAGCTTTTCAGTCCACTGCAAGTCATCCCTACAATTGCCAAGGTCCTTTTCCATAGTGAATACTGAAGCAAAGTATTCATTAAATGCCTTCGCTATCTCCTCCGGTTCCATTCACACTTTTCCACTGTCACATGTGATTGGTTCTATTCTCTCACGTCTTATCCTCTTGCTCTTCACATACTTGTAGAAAGCCTTGGGGTTTTCCTTAAACCTGCTTGCCAAGGCCTTCTCATGGCCCCTTCTGGCTCTCCTAATTTCATTCTTAAGCTCTTTCCTGCTAGCCTTACAATTTTCCAGATCTCTATCATTACCTAGTTTTTTGAACCTTTTGTAAGCTTTCCTTTTCTTCTTGACTAGATTTTCAACAGCCTTTGTACACCACGGTTCTTGTACCCTACTATCCTTTCCCTGTCTCATTGGAACGTACCAATGCAGAACGCCACGCAAATATCCCCTGAACATTTGCCAGATTTCTGCCATACATTTCCCTGAGAACATCTGTTCCCAATTTTTGCTTCCAAGTTCCTGTCTGATAGCTTCATATTTCCTCTTACTCCAATTAAACACTTTCCTAACTTATCTGTTCCTATCCCTCTCCAATGCGATGGTAAAGGAGGTAGAATTGTGATCACTATCACCAAAAACCTCTCCCATTGAGAAACCTGACACCTGATCAGGTTCATTTCCCAAAACCAGATCAAGTACAGCATCTCCTCTTGTAGGGTTATCTACATATTGTGTCAGGAAACCTTCCTGAACACACCTAACAAACTCCACCCCATCTAAGCACCTTGCTCTAGGGAGATACCAATCAATGTTAGGGAAATTAAAATCTCCCATTACAACAACCCTGTTATTATTGCATCTTTCCAGAATCTGTCTCCCTTTCTGCTCTTTGATGTCCCTGTTACTATTGGGTGGTCTATAAAAAAACACCCAGTAGAGTTATTGACCCCTTCCTGTTCCTAACTTCCACCCACAGAGACTCAGTAGACAATCCCTCCATGACTTCCTCCTTTTCTGCAGCTGTGACACTATCTCCGATCAACAGTGCCACAACCCCACCTCTTTTGCCTCCCTCCCTGTCCTTTCTGAAACATTTAAAGCCTGGCACTCGAAGTAGCCATTCCTGCCCCCGAGCCTCCAAGTCTCTGTAATGGCCGCAACATCATAGCTCCAAGTACTGATCCACGCTCTAAGCTCATCCGCTTTGTTCATGATACTCCTTGCATTAAAGTAGATACATCTCAAACCATCAGTCTGAGCATATCCTTTCTCTATCACCCGCCTATCCTCCCACTCACACTGTCTACAAGCTTTCTCTATTTGTGAGCCAACCGCCTATTCCTCTGTCTATTCAGTTCGGTTCCCACCCCTCAGCAATTCTAGTTTAAACTCTCCCCAATAGCCTTAGCGAACCTCCCTGCCAGGATATTGGTCCCACTCGGATTCAGGTGCAACCCGTCCTTTTTGTACAGGTCACTCCTGCCACAAAAGAGATCCCAATGATCCAGAAATATGAATCCCTGCCCTCTGCTCCAATCCCTCAGCCACACATTTATCCTCCACCTCATTCTATTCCTATACTCATTGTCATGTGGCACAGGCAGTAATCCTGAGATTACTATCTTTGAGGTCCGGCTTCTCAACTTCCTTCCTAACTCCCTGTAGTCTGTTTTCAGGACCTCCTCCCTTTTCCTACTTATGTTGTTGGTACCAATATATACCACGACCTCTGGCTGTTCTCCTTCCTACTTCAGGGTATCATGGACGTGATCAGAAACATCCCGGAGCCTGGCACCTGGGAAGTAAACTACCATCCGTGTTTCTTTCCTGCATCTACAGAATCGCCTGTCTGACTCCCTAACTATAGAGTCCCCTATCACTGCTGCCATCCTCTTCCTTTCCCTACCCTTCTGAGCCACAGGGCCAGACTCTGTGCCAGAGATGTGGCCACTGTTGCTTCACCCAGTTAGGTACCCCCTCCCCCAACAGTATTCAAACAGGAGTACTTATTGTTAAGGGGGACAGCCATTGAAGTACTCTCTAGTTTCTGACTCTTGCCCTTCCCTCTCCTGACTGTTACCCACTTATCTGACACCCGAGGCCCCGGTGTGACTACTTGCCTATAGCTCCTGTCTATCACCACCTCACTTTCCCTGACTAGACGAAGGTCATCAAGCTGCATCTTCAGTTCCCTAAGCCGGTTCCTAAGGAGCAGCAGCTCAACACACCTGGCGCAGATGTGGCCGTCCTGGAGGCTGGGAGTCTCCCAGACATCCCACACCTGACACCCAGTACAGAACACTGGCCTCACAGACATACCTTCTGTCTGTATTCTTCACAGGCAACCTACCTCACCTCGACCCATTATTGCTGAAGCCCCGCTAAGCCAAAGCCCTCCTACTCTGACTCCCTCTACTCCAATGCCCGATCTATAAAGCCGTCCTCCTTTTAAACTCTTCCCGCCAGTCTATCTCGCTCTCTGCTAAATCATCTCCATTGCTCTGCATTTGGGTCAAGCCTTTTCTACATTTCCTGGCAATAGCCACCTTTCTTAAATTCCATTGTACGTGCAATGATAATTTTGAATATGCTCTGAAGGTGCTCTCACAATATTGAAGAAGTATTTGGACGAACAGTTGAAACACTATGGCATAGGTGGAACCAGGCCAAATTCTAGAGGATGGGATCAATAAAGGCAGTTAATTGATGGCTGGCACAGACAGTAAGCAAAATCTAGGATTCTACGAAATAATCTTCATGGTGCAGATGTCAGAGGGAAAGAGATATTAGCAAACTGCAAACCACCATTGTCATCCATCCAAGATCTGTATTTTTGAAAGTATTTCCCATAATACTTGATCTAATCAACTGTTAAACCTTTCAATATATACGTTTAACTAATTCTCTTGAACTTGCTGAAATGAACTGCCTCACTATCATTTGGTACTTCCCTCCATAAATTTCCTATTTAATTCTGGTATTCTCATAGAGGGATCAGAAGTGGAGAGAGTGAGCAGTTTCAAGTTCCTGGGTGTCAAGATCTCTGAGGATCTAACCTGGTCCCAACATATTGATGTAGTTATAAAGAAGGCAAGACAGTGGTTATACTTTATTAGGAGTTTGAAGAGATTTGGCATGTCAACAAATACACTCAAAAACTTCTATAGTTGTACAGTGGAGAGCATTCTGGCAGGCTGCATCACCGTCTGGTATGGGGAGGGGGGAGGGGGCTACTGCACAGGACCGAAAGAAGCTGCAGAAGGTTGTAAATCTAGTCAGCTCCATCTTGGGTACTAGCCTACAAAGTACCCAGGACATCTTCAGGGAGCGGTGTCTCAGAAAGGCAGTGTCCATCATTAAGGACCTCCAGCACCCAGGACATGCCCTTTTCTCACTGTTACCATCAGGTAGGAGGTACAGAAACCTAAAGGCACACACTCAGCAATTCACGAACAGCTTCTTCCCCCCTGCCATCCACTTCCCAAATGGACATTGAATCTTTGAACACTACCTCACTTTTTAAAAAATATACAACATTTCTGCTTTTGTACCTTTTAAAATCTATTCAACATGTGTATACTGTAATTTATTTATTCATTTATTATTATTTTTATTTTATTATTAGCTGTTTTCTCTGCTAGATTATGTATTGCATTGAACTGCTGCTGCTAAGTTAATAAATTTCATGTCACATGCCGGTGATAATAAACCTGATTCTGATTCTTAAATCAGAACTCCCATTTTCATCTTCTATTTCCAAAACTGCTAAATTCTCCTGTAGAATATGTGATTGTATTGAATATATTTGTATTGATATTGTTGGCTGATTTTGTAAGCTGAGATAGATTTTTGAACCATAAGAAAAATATGAGGTAAAGGGTTCAGGCAAGAAAGTGGATATGAGACCATCGATTGGATCAGCCTATATTGCACCGACTGGCACAAAAGACACAAAGCACTGTGTTGCATTCTCTTGCTCTTAATTCTTCTTTTCTTATTTTTGGATAAGATTAGTTTTTCTATCTAAACATTCAAAGTTTTAGCAGCTTCTCTTAATAACCTATGCTTTACAGTAAGCATTGGTCAGGCTATTGCCAAGAACATCCATGATCTCATTTGCAAAAGAACACAAGATTTTCTAAGTCATTCAGGTTCATATTTTCATGTTATATTATTTTATACTGCATAAAAAGAGACCATTCAGCCCATCAAGTTAATGCCAGATCACACCCATCAGTCCCCTTCCCATGTATCTCCTTGCAGCTGCATCTTGGATTTTGTCATCAGCAGACTTCAATCAGTGAAGACTGGTAACAACGTTTCTCCCTCACTGATGATCAACACAGATACACCTCAAAGCTGTGTACTTAGGGCCCTGCTCTACTCTCTATGTACATATGGCTGTATTGCTAAGCCCAGCTCCAATGCCATGTACGAATTTGCCAACAACGCCACCATTGTTTGATGAATCACAAGCGGTGACAAGTCAGTTTACCAGAGTGAAACTCTCACTCATCATCAGGAAAAAATTGCAGTCAGTGGGATGAGTTGCAGTGTAAAAGGGGGACATGGGGCAAAATTGAAAAGGGTGACAGATACAGGACTGAAGGTGTTATATTTGAATGCACGCAGTATACAGAATAAAGTATGAACAAGAGAAAATCTGCAGATGCTGGATTTCCAAGCAACACACACGAAAAGCTGAAGGAACTCAGCAAGTCAGGTAGCATCTATGGAAAAGAGTCACCAGTCGACATTTCGGGCCGAGACCCTTCATCAGGCTTGGAGAAAAAGATGAGTTCAGAGTAAGAAGGTAGGGGGAGGAAAGGGTCATCCAGCATTTTGTATGTGTTACAGAATAAAGTCTTGTAGCACAATTAGAGATTTGCAGGTATGATGTTCATCACTGAGTCGTGGCTGAAAGAAGATTATAGTTGGGAGCTTAACATCCAAGGATACACCATGTATCGAAAGGGCAGGCAAATGGACAAAGGGGATGGTGTGGCTCTGATCGTAAAAAATGAAATCAAATCCTTAGAAAGAGGTGACATAGAATCAGAAGGTGTAGGATCCTTGTGGGTAGAGTTGAGAAACTGCAGGGGTAGAGAGACCCTGATGGGAGTTATGCACAGGCCTACGAACAGTAGCCAGGACAATGGGAGATAGAAAAGGCATGTCAAAAGAGCAATGTTATGGTAGTCATGGGGGGTTTCAATATGCAGGTAGATTTGGAAAAATCAGGTTGGTGCTGGATCACAAGAGAGAGATTTGTAGAATGCCTATGAGATGGCTTTTCAGAGCAGCTTGTGGTTGAGCCCACTCGAGGATTAGCTATTCTGGATTGCATGTTGTGTATTGGCCTAGGTTTGATTTGGGGGGCTTAAGGTAAAGGAACACTGAAGAGTCAGTGATCGTAATATGATGGAATTCACTCTGCAATTTGAGAAGGAGAAGCTGAAGTCAGATGTATCAATATTACAGTCAAGGGAATTACAGAGGCATGAGAGAGGAGCTGGCCAAAGCTGGTTGGAAGGGGACACAACAGGGATGATGGCAGAGCAGCAATGGCTGGAGTTTCTGGGAGCAATCTGGAAGGCTCAGGATAGATACATTCCAAAGAGGAAGAAGTATTCTAAAGGTAGGATGACACAACTGTGGCTGACAAAGGAAGTCAAAGCCAACATAAAAACAAAAGAGAGGGCATATAATAGACCAAATTTAGTGGGAAGTTATAGGATTGGGAAACTTTTAAAAGTCAACAGAAGGGAAATTAAAATCCATAAGGAGGGAAAAGATGAGATATGAAGGTCAACTAGCCAACAATATCAAAGAGGATACCAAAACTGTTTTCAGATATATAAAGAGTAAAAGAGAAGTGAGAGTAGATATTGGACAAGGAAATAGCAGACAGACTGAATAAGTATTTTGCATCAGTATTCACTGTGGAAGACACTACTAATATTGCAGAAGTTTAAGTGTGTCAGGAGGCAGAAGTGAGTGCAGTTGCTAATACTCGGGAGAAGGTGCTTGGGAAACTGTAAGTTCTGAAGGTAGATAAGTCACCTGGACCAGATGGACTACTCCCCAGAATTCTGAAAGAGGTAGCTGAAGAGATTGTAGAGGCATTAGTAATGACTTTCAAGATTCACAGGATTCTGGAATGGTTCCAGAGGAATAGAAAATTGCAAATGTCACTCCAATCGTCAAGAAAGGAGTGAGGGAGAAGAAAGGAAATTAGAAGTCAGTCAGTGGTTGGGAAGATATTGGTCGATTGTAAAGGAGGTAGTTTTGGGGTACTTGGAAGCACATGATAAAATAGGCCATCGTCAGCATGGTTTCCCAAGGGAAAATCTTGCCTGACAAATTTGTTGGAATTCTTTGAAGAAATAACAAGCAGGATAGACACAGGAGAATCGGTGGATATTGTGTACTTGGATTTTCAGAAGGCCTTTGACAAGATGCTACAGATGAGACTGCTTAACAAGGTAAGAGCCCATGGTATTATAGGAAAGATACTAGGATGGTTAGAGCATTGGCTGATTAGCAGGAGGCAAGGAGTGGGAATAAAGGAAGATTCCTCTGATTGGCTGCCAGTGATTAATGGTGTTCCACTGGGGTCAGTGTTAGGACTGCTTCTTTGTACATTGTCTTTCAACAATTTGGATGATGGAATTGATAGCTTTTTGGCCATGTTTGAGAACAATACAAAGATAGGTGGAGGGGCAGGTAGTGATGAGGAAGCAGTGAGGCTGCAGAAGGACTTGGACAGATTTGGAGAATAGGTAAATAAGTGGCAGATGGAAGATAGTGTCAGGAAGTGTATGGTCATGCACTTTGGTAGAAAAAAAATACAAGCATAGACTATTTGCCAAATGGAGAGAAAATTCAAATATCTGGGATGCAAAGGGACTTGGGAGTCCTCGTGCAGGATTCCCTCAAGGTTAATTTGCAGGTTGAATTGGGGGTGAAGAAGGCAAATGCAATGTTAGCATTCATTTGAAGAGGACTAGAATATAAAAGCAAGGATGTAATGTTGAGGCTTTATAAGGCACTGATAAGGCCTCACTTGGAGTATTGTGAGCAGTTTTGGGTCCCTTAGCTAAGAAATGCGTTGATATTGGAGAGGGCTCTGAGCAGGTTTACAGAAATGATTCTGGGAATGAAAGAGTTCCTATATGAGGACTGATTGATGACCTTGGGCCTGTACTCACTGGAATTGAGAAGAATGAAGGGGGATCTCACCGAAACCTGTTGATTGTTGGAGGGCCTAGATAGAGTGGATATGGAGAGGATGTTTCCTGTGGTGGTGGAGTCTAAGACCGGAGGACACAGCCTCAGAACACGGACGTCCACTTAGAATGGAGATGAGGAGGGATGTCTTTAGCCAGATAGTTGTCAATCTGTGGAATTCATTGCCACAGGTGGCTGTGGAGGCCAGGTTATTAGGTGTATTTAAGGCAAAGATTGCTAGGTTCTTGATTAGACAGGAAAAAGGCATGAGAATGGGGTTGAGAAGGAAAATGGATCAGCCAGATGGAATTGTGGAGCAGACTCGATGGGCTGAATGGCCTAATTCCCCTTCTATGTCTTATGATCAGTAAAATTAAAGAGCTGATCTTTGATTTCAGTAAGGGGAGGGATGGTGACTATAAACCAGAATACATTGGGGATTGGTGGTGGAGAGAATCAGCAGCTTTAAATTCCTGCGTATGAACAGATTGGATGATTTGTCCTGGATTCTGCACATAGGTGCAATCACAAGAAAACTGCGCCGGTGTCTTTGCTTTCTTAGGAAGTTGAGTAGGTTAAGCACCCAAAGTCAAGATTGAACTGCTGTGCTGGAGCCCTGCTACAGCAGGACAAACAAATGTGCCACAGTGCTGCTACATTTGAAAGGGGCACCTCCCGTAGTGCCGTACTCCCTCAATACTCCGCTAAGTGTCAACCCAGAAGTTTCTGCTGAGTCCACAAAATTTATAGTTCATCATCTACTCCCTGGACATTGCAAAATACTAAAATAAAACTGCAATATTATTGTCCTGCACACTGCATAAGATAACAATAATGGTTATAGAAGCATTATCGAGGCAAAGGATAATAAAGGTTACAGTCAGAATTGTGAGTTCCTCTCTTCAGTTACTTGGAGAGTAACCTGCTTAACCTGTTGGGTGAGAAATGGCCAGGTAAATATTGATCAGACAGTTAATTTTATACTGTCCGCTGTCATTTAGGAGGGAGTAACTTAAGTGGAAATTCCAGGGTAGATCTCAGTGGTAGCACAGTTATGGGAGAATTTCCAATGAATCGCTATAACAGATTTCTATTCTCCAATCAGCAGTGATAACAAATGGTCAACAGTCACAAGAGACTTAGAAAATTTTATTGTATCCCTTTCGTATTGTCAGATAAATCACTTGGCATTTTGGCACAGTGTTTCATGCAAACCACAGGAACAGGTACCTAATTTATGCTATTAGAAAATCTGTGTTCTCATACACCCTTCAAAAGAGTCCATAGTCAAAAAAAGGGAAGAGTACAGTGAGAAGGAGAATAAGTGGTGGCAAAAGAGTGAAAGGGCAGCAATATTGAACAACGATCTATTGTGCTCTTGTAAAATGGTTAACATAACTCTGTTAGAAGCTTTGTTATCTCATTTATATTGAAAGGGATAGTTAAATATAGGAGCTTTGTGCTCTTATACCTGCTTCTTTTTATGTGAGACTTCCGTAATTCTGACTTGCATTTCCTCACTGTGCACATCTGACAGGGTGGTGCAGCCTTAGCCAACTCTAAACTGAATGCAGCTAATTGCAGGCTGTCAGGTGTGTAATGTTGTTGGTGACTAAATGGCCACTTCTTTAAAAGTACTGCTGATAATAAAGACAGAAAATGTTAGGAGTAATCTGCAAGCCAGACACCTTGAGCAGAGACAGAAACAGAGCTGGCATTTCAGATCTATCATTGCTTTATCTTTACCCAATCCTGATAAATGGTTATCAACATGAAATGTTAAACTTAATTTCACATACGCGGTCTAACCACCTGAGCAGTTTCTGGTTTCTGTTGAAGTATGGTTGCTCCTACAATTTGTTTGATAGCTGCTGACCTGCTTCTTGTTGAAACTTTTGATTTTCACAATTATTCTTTTTTAACAAAGTCAAAGAAATGTTATTAATTTATTAAGAGTAAATCTGCAAATGATGGAAATCCAAGCAACGCACACAAAATGCTGGAGGAACTCAGCGGGCCAGGCAGCATCTACAGAAAAGAGTAAGCCGTTGATGTTTCGTCAGGACTGGAGAAAAAAGATGAGAAGTCAGAATAAGAAGGTGCGGGGGAGGGGTGGAAGAAACACAAGATAGTAGGTGATAGGTGAAACTGGGAGAGGGGGAGGGGGGAAAGTAAAGAGCTGGGAAGTTGATTGGTGAAAGAGATAAACGGCTAGAGGAGAGGACAGAAGGCCATGGAAGAAAGTGAAGGGGGAGGAGTGCCAGAGGGAGGTGATGGGCAGGTAAGGAGACAAGGTGAAAGAGTGAAATGGGAAAAGGAAATTGGTGAAGGAGAGTGGGGTGGTATTACCAGAAGTTCGAGAAATTATTGATAATGCCATCAGGTTAGAGGGTACTCAGACGGAATATAAGGTGTTTCTCCTCCAACCTGAGTGTGGCCTCATCATGGCAGGAGAGGAGGCCATGGACGGATGTGTCAGAATGGGAATGGGAAGTAGAGTTAAAATGGGGAGATACCTGCAGATTTTGTCTTGTTTGTGAGACCCAATGTAGATCGGAAAACTGCTTCGCCAAGCACCTATGCTCCGTCCAGCAGTAAAAGCAGGATCTCCCAGTGGCCACCCATTGTGGCAGGGGCTCACATATAGCAGACCAATGCACATTTAAAGGCAAAACTTGTAGAAGATGTTGGACAAAAGTAAATGGACTGCACAGGGAATTGAAAAAGATGAAAAGTCAAGTTGCAGTTTCAAAAAGAGCACTAATCTGAATGTTATTGATGAAAAATCTGATAATGATGAGAGTGACACAGTACTGAGTAGCCCTAAGATTCACAATGTGAAAATTAACAATAGACAAGCAATGTGGCTTACACCAGAAGTGAACAGCAAATTAATTAAAACGGAATTAGACACCGGAGTTGTAATTAATCCACAAGATGAGTTTGAACAGCATTTCAAAGATACTGAACTGAAGCTTGCAGATATCCAACTAAGAACTTATACTGGAGGAAAGCTAACTCCTGTGGGAATGACATTTGTAACAGTGAGATAAAATAACCAACAAGCCACATTGGGCTTGTATGTGGTAAAAACAAGAGGGCCAGCATTATGGGTTTGTGAGTGGCTGAGACAACTACAACTTGATTGGAGATTCATCCACCATTTGCATGCCAAATTCCTTCCAATAGAATCAAATGAAAATGAATTATGAAAGACACTGGATGATGCCGCAGCAGTGTTCAAGGGTGACATTGGAAAGCTCAAACATATCAAGGGTAAAATAGCCACACCCAAGTTTTGCAAAGCCTGTCCGGCTCCTTATACCATCTGTGTTAAGTAACCAGAGAGCTAGAGCGCATGGAGACTGAAGGAATTTTTTTCCAAGGTTGATTGGAGCCCATTGGCAATACCAGTGGACCCAGAAGCCAAGAAGAATAGGTCTGTCAGGATCTGTGGTGATTTTAAGATCACCATCAACCCAATACAGAAAGTAGACCAATGCCCTCTGCTCAGGATAGAGGATATTTTTGCAAACCTTTCTGGAGGGAAACACTTCAGCAAAGTGGACTTAGCTGAAGCTGACTTGCAGATGGAAATGGAAGAAGAATCCAAAGTGTTTCTTACCATAAACACTCACAAAGTGCTTTATTACTATTATAGGCTTATTTGTGGAATAGCACCTGTACTGTACTCTGGCAGAAAGCTACAGAGCAGGTGCTGCAAGGCTGCCCAGGCATTCAGTGTTACCTGGATGACATCATTGTTACTGGTAAGGATGACGAGGAACATCTCCAAAATTTCAAGACAGTGTTAAAAAAATTGTAAGATTATGGGCTCAGAGCACAATGCAACAAGTGTGAATTATTTAAACCAAGCATCACTTACTATGGTCACACCATCGACACACAAGGATTACACAAGTGTGTTGAGAAAATTCAAGCACTGGTGGATGCCCCAAGGCCAAAAGGTGTGTCACAGTTGTGGTCCTTCTTAGGATTTGTCAAATACTATAACAGGTTCCTGCCAAACCTGGCTGCTGTGCTTCACCCCTTGAACTCATTACGACAGATCAGGAGGAAATGGCCATAAGACCATAAGACAAAGGAGCAGAAGTCGGCCATTGGGCCCATCGAGTCTGCTCCGCCATTTTATCATGAGCTGATCCATTCTCCCATTTAGTCCCACTCCTCCGCCTTCTCACCATAACCTTTGATGCCCTGGCTACTCAGATACCTATCAATCTCTGCCTTAAATACACCCAATGACTTGGGCTCCACTGCCACCCGTGGCAACAAATTCCATACATTCACCACCCTCTGGCTAAAAAAAATCTTCGCATCAATGGACTATGATCAAATGGCAATGGATTAAGAGGTGTGAGGTGGCTTTCCAAAAGGAAAAGGAAATGGTGACATCAGGCACTGTACTCACACATTATGGTCCATATCATCCAGTGAAACTTCCTGTACACTGTTTGGGACGCCAACACATCCAGAAGAAAGGTGTCCAGGGCTGTCAGAAACACTTCCTGCAGTCCCAGAGTCAACTCCTGCAGTCAGCATGGAGGAGGCTCCAAAACCTGAGATTGTTTCACAGCCACAAGCCTCTCGTGCCATGCAGGGTGACCTCCCCTTGTCAGGAAAGACATTATCCCACAAGAGTAAGAAAGCTTCCACAGTGATTAAATCTTTAGGCCTGAATGGGACAATTGAAAATTTATGAGGGAGGGGGAGGGGGGGAGAGGGATCCATGTTTTTGCTTTCAATTAATGTTTCGAAGTTACAAAACATCACAAGATTGTTATTTTATGTGAATATGCATTTTGCCCCTTTTTCCTAAATTTTTTGGACTTTGCTTTTTGACAGTTCCAGAACGCTAAAATATTACATAAACACTGTTTGAGATGCAATGACCAACAAAGATTGAAATGTTGATGGTATCTTGCACATGCGAGTTAATGCTACTGTCTTCATAGGCTAACAGCTCCAGCAGTGAAGGTTTAATTATGCTCATGTGGCTCTGATAGTCCGACATGTTGCTTGCAGATCTGACACCCGACTCTGAAACACACTGAGCTTTTCTATCAAATGTTACTGCATTACAGAAGAACACATGTATCTACAATTAGATAACATATTTGCTTTTGGTTACTAGTGTAGTTTTTTTCAGAATCAGAATCAGAATCAGGTTTATTATCACCGGCATGTGTTGTGAAATTTGTTAACTTAGCAGCAGCAGTAGTTCAATGCAATACATAATATAGAAGAAAAAATTCAAAATAAAATAATAAGTAAATCAAATACAGTATTCATATATTGAATAGATTAAAAATCATGCAAAAACAGAAATAATATATATTTAAAAACTGAGGTAGTGTCTAAGGGTTCAATGCCCATTTTTATTGTTGGTACAAAGAATTCTTTGCCAATAATCTGGACAGATTCCTTGTAGTATAATGCCTGCACCCAACCAAGAAGTGATTGAAATACTTTACTTAAACCAATCACTCAAAAGCAAAATATTTCAGATTCTGGAAATCTAAAATAAAGGTCATGAATCAGAAATGTTAATTTCTTTTGGTCTATCCTCAGACAGTGCCTGGACATTTGACTATTTCTGGCATTTTCTGTTTTAACTCCAATAAATGCTAACTGCATACTTCTCACATAAAATGCTGGAGGAACTCAGCAAATTGGGCAGCACCTATGGAAGGGAATAAAGAGTCGATGCTTTGGGATAAGACCCTTCATCAGGACCGGAAAGAAAGGGGAGGGGGGATGAAATAAGAAGCTGAGAGGGGATCGGTGGAAAAGGTAAAGGGCTGAAGAAGAAGGCATATTCTGTCTGGGTGGCCACCAATCTGATGGTATCTTACAATATCTTGTTCTGATTTTCCCCATGGATCAACAAATTCATCTCCATTAAACCCTTAGCCAATTCCCTTTTGAAAAATATTCTTGAAACTTCTCAGCAGACGATATCCAGCTCCTTAGATTGCTGTAGGATTTATTCTTGGTTTGGTTGTCAATTATTGTATGAACATTAACTTCCAGCCATTTCTTCCCCTTCTCTCTTTTGCCCTATTCTGGCAACACTCTTACCCCTTCTCTTCTCACCTGCCTATCACGTCCCCCTAGTTTCCCTCCTCTTTCCATCTCTTCCATGGTCCACTGTACTCTTCTGTAGGATCCCTTCTTCTGCAATCCTTTATCTCTTCCACCTATCCCCTCCCAGCCTCTTACCTCATCTCCACCTTCCTCTTCACCTGGTCTCAATTATCACCAGCCAGCTTGTAGTCCTTCCTCTCGACTCACCTTCTTACTCTGGCTTCTGTCCCCTTTCTTTCTTGTCCTGATGAAGGGTCTTGGCCTGAAGTGTTGACTGTTTATTCTCCTCTATAAATGCTGCCTGACCTGCTGAGTTCCTCCAGCACTTTGTGTGTGATCAAGAATCCCAGCATCTGTATAATCTGTGTTAATTATCTTCATGCATCTTTTTTCTGTTGCTTTTATTGTTCCATCATCTCTGGAGGTAGATCTGTTTCTATGCATAAATCTCATTCTAAGTAAGTATCTATTCTCCAGGTCAACTGCATTTGGAAAATGTATTGGCAACGAACAGTGTAGGTGTCCTGCAGCAGATGTTTCTCAACACAACACTCCTTCAAGTGAAGCAGGCATTCACTTTATCTGTTCCATTTCTGTTATTGCATGGTCTCCCCTACTTTGGATAAAGCAAACAAAAATTGGTTAACTGCTCTGAGGACAATTTCCATTTCGTTCTTTTGGGTCATTATTAACTTCCAGTTGTTTGTCTCTCCAATTCTCTACACCATTCCATTGCTGTCAATGACCTCTCATACCTTCCAAAGAAATCTAATGAAAGTTAGTGGAACGAGCATCTCATCTTCCAACTTGACATTCATCATCAAACTAAAATGTTAATCCCTGGGACTAAAAATCCAAAGAATTGGAGATACTGGAAATCTGGTGAAAAGAATAGAAAATACTAGAAATTGCTCAGCAGGTCAGGCAGCATCTATGGAAAGAAAAATCGATTTAATGTTTCAGGTTGAAGATTCAAACATCAGAATTTGGAAAGAGAGAAGATGGTAGACACAAGTGTTTTTACAAATGCTGAAAATCTTGAGCAACACACAAGATACTGGAGGAGCTCAGCAAGTCAGGCAGCATCTATGAAAGGAAATATAGATGATGTTTCCACAGATGCTGCCTGACCTGTTGCGTATTTCCTGCACTTTATGTTTTAATTTCAGGTTTCCAATGTCTGCAAAATTTTGCATTGTGTTATTATTTTAACACAGTTTGTTTGAAAGTGTGTTTTATTAACGATTCTTGAGGTGTCTGCTATAGGTAGTCCAAGTTTCAAAGGCAAGCATGATGGTAGGAATCATTACTATCCAGTAGACCATGATTTTCTCACTGATCCAAGGTCTTGATTTTCAAACACCCTTTTCCCTGGAAAGATACTGCCAATATTATTTCTGCAACACCTTTTAAGTCCACTGGCAAAATAATTAGATCAACATTAGAGTCATCTCTTTAACTAACACCCCAAACATTGATGCCTGAATTAAACTGTCAGCTTAATTAAGAAAAATACATTGTTTACATACCTAGCACCAGACTCCTGAAACACAAATCTAAGTAAATGAAAACAGAAAAAGCAATTGCAGGTGCTAGGAATCTGAAATAAAATAGAAAATATTGGAAACACCCAATCAGTCAGGCAGCAAGTATGGAAAGAGAGAGGTCAATGAGACAGGTCTGTGTTTCCAGTCTCAGACCTTAAGCAATAAACTCTTTTCACAAATGGTGCCTGACCTGCAGAGTGTTTCCTGTAGTTTTTGTTTATAACTCAACACCGAGTTCTGTAATGGGATGAGATTAACAAGTGGTCAGAGGAAAAAGTTGAAGTAAGTTCTTAAGTCTCTTTGAAAACGTTGAAATGCGCCTTCAGACTCATTGAAAGCCCAAGGAAAATGCATTCAGGATGGCAGTGAAAATCTTGATTCCATGCATGTACAGCATATAGAAGTCTACTGTAAATGGCTGAAGGAGCTCATTACCTAACAAACATCTACCAGCTTGCCCACTCGAGTACTCCATACTTCACCTGTGATACACGCTGACCTTCACTGATTTACCTCAAGACTGGTGACCTCAGAATTGGATTGGAAGTAAGTCATCCTCCATCCCTACAGACCACTCAAGAAAAAGATTAAAGATCACTTCACGTACAGAATATCTATTACTATTTGAATATATTTCAATGGATTGTTCCTATCTATGGCAGAAGAGATACTCCTGCAAGGAGGCGCTGCAAACATTAGTCACCCTCCCCCACCAAACACAACTTCAATACAACCATCAAATGCTCCACCTTCAATGCTTTCATTGGCCAAATGTTATGAATATTCTATTTAATTAACACTTTTTCCTCTGTTCAGTAAATTAATTTGCAATTTCTACTGTCAATTACCGATCTTTCTCATTTGGATTGGTCAAAGTGCTTGTTGTTGCCTCATGCCAATTGGAGTGCCGGTTGGCGGGCGAGGGTAGTGTGATTGGTTGCGGTTTGGTAGGGGCGGGGATGTGGCGGCGGATCCGGTTCGGCCCCGCCTCGCCTGTTGGCTCCGGGAGCCTGAGGTAGGAGCGCACGGTTACAGCGTTGCGAGTTTGCCTGGTGTTGGTTAGGTGTCTGTTGCCTCTGGGTTTGAACGGAGTTGAAGGCTGAGGTTTGACGGCAAAAAGCTGACAAGGACAATTATACCGCACAATAGCTTTTGTCTTTTTTTTGATGGTCTTATTTTGTCAAGGAGGGAAAGAATTATTTTTGTTGGGGGAAAAAAAAGTCGGTACAGCATTCTGAAGCGAGGTTTGGATAGTGAACGCTGCCGGGGATGGCAGGGTGGAGAGCCGGGATTGGCGGCCTGCTCCTTTGCCGCCAGTGAAGGAGGCTTCCTCCTCTGTCGCCGATACACGGCTCCGGCGCAGCCCGACTGAGGTAAGAGAGAAGATAAAGAACGTAACCCGTAGCAGCGGCTGAAGGCAACAGCCGGCAGCAGGGTACACCCGTATTTATAATTCCATTCCTCTCTCTCAAGTGTGTTTTGGATATAAACGATGGATCTGAATGGCATATAAATAGAACAAAGTCATTGCTATGCGTTGGGAAAGAGAATGCATCCTTGATATTGACATTTGACAACCTCGTTATGTAGCGTTGTGCCCATTTATAATACTTCATATCCCATTTTGCAATGTTGTACGCTGGGATTACAGGTATTTCATATTATTTGTAGCCAGAACAAGAATTAGTGATAGCTTGTTTTGGTTTTGCCTTGTACTATCTTACGAAAAAAACAAAAGAAGGATATACGTGTGTTACTATATCGGATGAATCATTATAGGGGATGTTGAACTAAATCGGTGTGTGGAAAATTTAGCACTGTACTAGGATTGTAATTCAGGGAAGGGCGTGAGATTGTTCTGTATTCTTCAGGGAAGCGGATTTCGTGAAAGATCCAGTGGTGTGATGCGGTATTTATAGATTCAAAACGTGTGCCATCCGTTCCTGTAGTTTCGTATTAAAATCGTTTATCGCTTTTATTCGACAAGGATCGTTGACATTAAGACCTTGCTAATGGAAAGATAAGCTTGGCAAAAAAAAAATCTGGTTTTCTTATGTGGCTGGGATAATTGAAATGATGTCAGTTGACGTGGTTTTCAAACAGTGTTTCCCATCTTATGCTGATGGAAAATAGCCTGATTAAAATTATTCACAACTGTCATGGAAATCTTTTGAAGTCTAAAATTCAAATGATGTATAACAAGAATTGCTACCAAATACTGAGAGACTAGAAAGACAGCAGATTAATCTTTGGCTAAAATAACTTCAAGCTAATGTGCATAATTTAATTGTTTTAACGTCCTGACTGGGTATGTATTAAAGTAGAATTAGTTAACAAGGAAATGGAAATGTAAAGGTGCTTGCCTGCAGCATTATGTGATCAACGATTTGTTGAGAATCCAGAAAAGCAATATTGACTGACTTACAGTAAACAGTTAATATCTGGTACTAGTTGACCAGTGTAATGTTGACATTACGAGGTTGGAAATGCATTGCAGTTAATATCATAAATCAAAACTAACAAAGTATTTTGTACTTCTTTCATTCCAAACCTTGAAACATGTTCAGTACCAGGTACATGAATCTGATCAAAGAGAAATAGAGTTAAGGAATAATGATCTTTGTAGGTGAGAAAAATGATACATATGAACATAAGAAATAGTCCGTTGAGTTTCCTTTGCCATTCAATAAGATCATGGCTGATCTGACCATGGACTGCTCTCCACTTACCTGCCTTCTCCCCATAATTCCCCTACTATGTAAAAGCCTATCCAACCTTGTCTTAAGTATATTTATGGAGGTGGCCTCCACTGCTTCATTGGGCAGAGAATTCCATAGATTCGCCACTCTTTGGGAAAGGCAGTTCTTCATCATCTCCGTCCTAAATTCCTCCCCTGATTCTTGAGGCTATGTCCCCTAGTTCTAGACTCCCCTGCCAGTGAAGCAATTTTTCAGCCTCTATCTTATCTATCCCTTTCATAATTTGATGTTTCTATGAGATCTCCTCTCATCCTTCTGAATTTCAACGAGTATAGTCACAGGCGACTAGGTCTCTTCTCATAATCTAACCCCCTTCATCTCTGAAATCAATCTGGTGAACCTCCTCTGCACCGCCTCCAAAGCCAGTATATCCTTCCTCAAGTAAGGAGACCAGAACTGCACATAGTACTCCAGATGTGGCCTCACCAGTACCCTGCACAGTTGCAGCATAACCTCCCTGATCTTAAATTCAGTCCCTTTAGCAATGAAGGCTAACATTCCATTTTTCGTCTTGATAGCCTGCTGCACCTCGAAACCAACCTTTGATTCATGCACAAGCACCCCCAAGTCTTTCTGCACAGCAGCGTGCTGCAATCTTTTACCATTTAAATAATCTGATCTTCCATTATTCCTTCCAAAGTGGATGACCTCACATTTACCAACATCATACTCCATCTGCCAGACCCTTGCCCACTCACTTAACCTATCTGTATCTCTCTGCAGACTCTCTGTATCCTCGGCACAAATTGCTTTTTCATTCAATTTAGTGCCATCAGCAGACTTAGATACACTACACTTGGTCCCCTCTTCCAGATCATTAATGTATATCGTGAACAGTTGCAGGCCCAACACCGACCCCTGCGGTACACCGCTCACCACTGATTGCCAACCAGAGTAACACCCGTGTATCCCAACTCTCTGCTTTCTATTAGTTAACCAGTCCTCTATCCATGCTAATACATCACCACTAACTCTATGTATCCTTATCTTGTGCATAAGTCTTTTATGTAGCACCTTATCAAGCACCTTCTGGAAATCCAAGTAAGCGACGTCCATCTGTTCCCCTCTATCCACTGTGCTCGTTATATCCTTAAAGAACTCCAGTAAGTTTGTTAAACAGGACCTGCCTTGGCTGAATCCATGCTGCGTCTCCATGATGGATTCATTTCTTTCCAGATGTCTCACTGTTTCTTTAATGATAGCTTTCAGCATTTCCCCAACTACAGATGTTAAACTAACTGGCCTATAGTTACATGCCTTTTGCCTACATCCTTTTTTGAACAGTGGTGTGACATTCCCCTTCTTTCAATTGCCAGGACCTGCCCAGAATCCAGAGAATTTTGGCAAGTTTCGCAACCTTTTGATTCAACGCTATACATGGTTGGTTGGCCGATAAGGCCAGATAGGAGAGTAGATTGAAAGAATGTCTTCGAGGTCACTTGCTTTTCGATAGTTCTGGAGATCAATGGTTTAGATCTCTCATTTTTGTAGAATGCCTGCTATGTTCAGGAAATAGAAAGGAAACTGCTTGTTTCTATTAGAAAACCAAGAAAGCTCTCAAATAAATAACATAGATGGAAGGGTTATACTCTTTGGGATTTAGATGAGAATGTTGGTAAGACATCTTGTTTATGTAGGTACAGAGTGATTGTAAACTGCATTATTAAGAATGACAGTACAAAAATGAATCTGAAAATATTGTCACTCAGCTTGCTCAATCGATCAGCTATTTTAAAACAAAATTAATCAACTGAAAATGATGGGAAACTTGTGTTACGCAGTATTACCACCATATCTTGTGTACATTGTGTAATTTTGTGAGAGATTCCTGGCTTTTGATGAGCAAGATGCTGGAAAGTTGATACCTTAGATTAGGCAACTGAACAAGGGGACCTAAAAGCATGAATATTTCAGGATAGCCATTCAAGATATTTTAAAGGTAAATTTTCACCTTTTTCTAAAAGAGAAATTACCATCTCCAAATCTTTAATGACCCGTTGGGGGCTGGTGGGGAGGGAAGTGAAAATTTTAGTGATGGAGTTCTGTTTCTGGTTCATTTCTAGCAAGGCTGTCAATTATTGAGGTGAGGCGACACTTCACCTGTGAGTCTGCTGGTGTGATATATTGTGTCTGGTGCTCCCAGTGTGGTCTTCTATATATTGGTGAGGCCCGACGCAGATTGGGAGACCGCTTCGCTGAACATCTATGCTCTGTCTGCCAGAGGAAGCAGGATCTCCCAGTGGCCACACATTTTAGTTCCACGTCCCATTCCCATTCCGATATGTTAATCCATGGTCTCCTCTACTGTCAAGATGAAGCCACACTCAGGTTGGAGGAACAACACCTTATATTCTGTCTGGGTAGCCTCCAACCTGATGGCATGAACATTGACTTCTCTAACTTCTGTTAATGCCCCTCCTCCCCTTCTTACCCCATCCCTTATTTATTTATTTGTTTCTCTCTCTTTTCCTCTCACAATAACTCCTTGCCTGTTTTCCATCTTCCTCTGATGCTCCCCTTCCCCTTTCTTTCTTCCACGGCCTTCCGTCCCATGATACTCCCCATTCTCCAGCCTTGTATCCCTTTTGCCAATCAACTTCCCAGCTCTTGGCTCCATCCCCCCCACCTCCTGTCTTCTCCTATCATTTCGGGTCTCCCCCTCCCCCTCCCACTTTCAAATCTCTTACTGTCTCTTTTTTCCGTTGTCCTGACGAAGGGTCTCGACTCGAAACATCGACTGTACTTCTTCCTATAGATGCTGCCTGGCCTGCTGCGTTCCACCAGCATTTTGTGTGTGTTGCAATTATTGACCATGTCAGAAGAATGCAGCTATTTCGAACTACTTTATCGAACTGCCGTCTCTTTCTGGGGAAGGAAGCTTCATCATTGTAGCAACACACATCAAAGTTGCTGGTGAACGCAGCAGGCCAGGCAGCATCTCTAGGAAGAGGTACAGTCGACGTTTTGGGCCGAGACCCTTCGTCAGGACTAACTGAAAGAAGAGTGAGTAAGGGATTTGAAAGTTGGAGGGGGAGGGGGAGATCCAAAATGATAGAGCCAAGAACTGGACAGGTGATAGGCAAAAGGGGATACGAGAGGATCATGGGACAGGAGGTCCGGGAAGAAAGACAAGGGGGGGGGGACACCCAGAAGATGGGCAAGAGGTATATTCAGAGGGACAGAGGGAGAAAAAGAGTGAGAGAAAGAATGTGTGCATAAAAATAAGTAACAGATGGGGTACGAGGGGGAGGTGGGGCCTTAGCGGAAGTTAGGGAAGTCGATGTTCATGCCATCAGGTTGGAGGCTACCCAGACGGAATATAAGGTGTTGTTCCTCCAACCTGAGTGTGGCTTCATCTTTACAGTAGAGGAGGCCGTGGATAGACATGTCAGAATGGGAATGGGATGTGGAATTAAAATGTGTGGCCACTGGGAGATCCTGCTTTCTCTGGCAGACAGAGCGTAGATGTTCAGCAAAGCGGTCTCCCAGTCTGCGTCGGGTCTCGCCAATATATAAAAGGCCACATCGGGAGCACCGGACGCAGTATATCACCCCAGTCGACTCACAGGTGAAGTGTTGCCTCACCCGGAAGGACTGTTTGGGGCCCTGAATGGTGGTAAGGGAGGAAGTGTAAGGGCATGTGTAGCACTTGTTCCGCTTACACGGATAAGTGCCAGGAGGGAGATCAGTGGGGAGGGATGGGGGGGACGAATGGACAAGGGAGTTGCGTAGGGAGCGATCCCTGCGGAATGCAGAGAGAGAGGGGGAGGGAAAGATGTGCTTAGTGGTGGGATCCCGCTGGAAGTGGCGGAAGTTACGGAGAATAATATGTTGGACCCAGAGGATGGTGGGGTGGTAGGTGAGGACCAGGGGAACCCTATTCCTAGTGAGGTGGCAGGAGGATGGAGTGAGAGCAGATGTACGTGAAATGGGGCAGATGCGTTTAAGAGCAGAGTTGATAGTGGAGGAAGGGAAGCCCCTTTCTTTAAAAAAGGAAGACATCTCCCTCGTCCTAGAATGAAAAGCCTCATCCTGAGAGCAGATGCGGCGGAGACAGAGGAATTGCGAGAAGGGGATGGCGTTTTTGCAAGCGACAGGGTGAGAAGAGGAATAGTCCAGATAGCTGTGAGAGTCAGTAGGCTTATAGTAGACATCAGTGGATAAGCTGTCTCCAGAGACAGAGACAGAAAGATCTAGAAAGGGGAGGGAGGTGTCGGAAATGGACCAGGTAAACTTGAGGGCAGGGTGAAAGTTGGAGGCAAAGTTAATGAAGTCAACGAGCTCAGCATGCATGCAGGAAGCAGCACCAAAGCAGTCGTCGATGTAGCGAAGGAAAAGTGGGGGACAGATACCAGAATAGGCACGGAACATAGATTGTTCCACAAACCCAACAAAAAGGCAGGCATAGCTAGGACCCATATGGGTGCCCATAGCTACACCTTTAGTTTGGAGGAAATGGGAGGAGCAAAAGGAGAAATTATTAAGAGTAAGGACTAATTCCGCTAGACGGAGCAGAGTGGTGGTAGAGGGGAACTGATTAGGTCTGGAATCCAAAAAGAAGCGTAGA
The DNA here is from genome assembly GCF_963921235.1 of Mobula hypostoma. NCBI lineage: Eukaryota > Metazoa > Chordata > Chondrichthyes > Myliobatiformes > Myliobatidae > Mobula > Mobula hypostoma. Next base: position 7,448,082 of record NC_086128.1, read on the forward strand.
GCTTTGAGACCTTCCTGATGCGGGATGGAAGTATATAAGGACTGGACATCCATGGTGAAAATAAAGTGGTGGGGGCCAGGGAACTTAAAATCATTGAAAAGTTTAAGAGCGTGAGAAGTGTCTCGAACATAGGTCGGAAGGGATTGAACAAGGGGGGATAAAACCGTGTTGAGGTATGCAGAAATGAGTTCGGTGGGGCAGGAGCAAACTGAGTCAATAGGTCTGCCAGGACAGGCAGGTTTGTGAATCTTGGGTAGGAGGTAGAAACGGGAAGTGCGGGGTGTGGGAACTATAAGGTTGGTAGCAGTGGATGGGAGATCCCCTGAGCGGATAAAGTCGGTGATGGTGTGGGAGACAATGGCCTGGTGCTCCTTAGTGGGGTCACGATCGAGGGGTAAATAAGAGGAGGTATCCGCGAGTTGTCGCTGTGCCTTGGCAAGGTAGAGGTCAGTACGCCAGACTACAACAGCACCCCCCTTATCAGCGGGTTTAATAATAAGGTTAGGATTAGTGCGGAGGGAGTGGAGAGCAGAGCGTTCCGAAGGAGTGAGGTTGGAATTGTAGACCCAGTGACAATGGAGAGACTGACAGAATATAGTCCTAATGGTGTCTGTTTTGAAAAGAAACTTGGAGGCGGTGGTGGTACTTCTATGCACCTGCTGTTCTTGTCCTTGTAATAGTCTGGAGAGTAACTGTGTATTTTGTAGATGGACCACACTGTTGCCACCTGTGAAGGAGGAGAGAATGATCTCCATAATCTCCATCAACACAGTTGCAGTACACGGCTGTGTGCTTAGGACTCTGCTCTAACTGGTTTTATACCTATGATCGTGTAGCTAAGTGCAGCTGCAATGCCTTATTTAAGTTTGCTGACATTACCACTGTTGTCGGCTGAATCAAAAGTGATGACGAATCAACATATACAATCACAGGCAAAGCCCTCCCCACCACTGAGCACATCTACAATGGACCCCTCCTACAAGAAAGTAGCATGCATCATCAAGGACTGCTATCATTTAGGCCATACTCTCTTCTCACTTCTATCATCAGGTAGGAGGTCTCTCACCATCAGGTTCAGGAACAGTTTTTACCCAACAAACTTGAGGCTCCTGAGCCAGTGTGGATAATTTCATTCACCTCAACAATGAGCTAACTCCACAACCTGTAGACTCAATTTCAAGGATTCTACAACTTGTGTTCTCACTATTATTTAGTTATTATTTGTGCAGTTTGTCTTTTGTGCATTAGTTGTTTGTTGGTCTTTGTTTATGTATATGAATTCTATTTCTTTATTTTTCTGTAAATGCCTGCAATAAAATGAATCTCAAGGTAGGATATAGTGACATACTGTAACTGTAATTTGAAAACACATTTACTTTGACTTTGATTAGCTCTTGGGGTCCTAATCAAGTTGGCAACTTTATTGTAGATAGAGTTGAGCTTGAGAGTTGCTGGTGGTGCATTCATGGAGAATTTTCATTTTGCACAGCTGACCAGTGCCTTGTAAATGGTGGAAAGGCTTTGGAGTGTCACAGATTAGATTATTAGATTATGAGGACATGCAGTTCTCCCTCTTTTATTGTCATTTAGTAATGCATGCATTAAGAAATGATACAATATTCCTCCAGTGTGATATCACAGAAACACAGGACAGACCAAGACTGAAAAACTAACAAAAACCGCATAATTATAACATATAGTTACAACAGTGCAACAATACCATAACTTGATGAAGAACGGGCCATGGCACAGCAAAAAAGTTCAAAGTCTCTCGAAAGTCACACATCTCACGCAGACGGGAGAAAGAAGAAAACTCTCCCTGCCGTGCCCGACCACAGTCCAACTCTGAGTTATCTGAAAACTTTGAGCTCCGATCAGCCCTCCGACAAAGAGCACCGAGCACCATCTCTGCCGAACGCTTTGACCACGGCCCCGGTAGCCAGTGGCAGGCAAAGCCGGGGATTTTGGGACCTTCCCTCCGGAGATTCTCGATCGCACAGTAGCAGCGGCAGCGAACCAGGCATTTCAGAAATTTCTCCAGATGTTCCTCTGTGCTTCTCATGTCTGTCTCCATCAAATCAGAATTGTCCACGGCCCCTATAAACAGATACGATATCATTTCACCGGAGAGCTGTGCGCGCTATGTCGCGCCGCTGTCTCCTCCTCCCACCTGTGCAGTCTTTGCAAAGTACCCATCCCCTAACCTTTAATATAAAAGCAAAACGAAATCTGGAAACCCCTAACAAGCCGGGCAGTACCTGTGGAAAGAGGAACAGTTTACATTTCAGGTTGAAGGCACTTTGCTGAAGCAACTCTGTTATCTTCTCAGAGCTGGAAGTCGTGCTCTACTCAGGGATGTCTGTGTGTTCATCCTTGGTAGTTTCTTTTGACCAATGTTGGCCAAACCTTGATTTGGCAGCCACACTTCTTTCATGAACAAATATCTTACTCCAACTTGTCTGATGTGGTTTCCAACTGAATTTTCAGCCTTAGTTGAGATCTATCCAGAATTTATAGATATGTGCATACCACCCATTATTTCTTGAAGCTCTGTTCTCATCTTGTTATAGGATTCAAGCTAGATACTCCTGTGTGCGTGCTCTTGACCTCTGCAACAACACTGACTCATCGTGTTGCCTCTTCTCTGACCTAGTCTGGGAGCTACAGTGTGTTGCTCTGGTAGCCACAATATTTATGTGACTGATCCAGTTTTGGTTAGTGGTGATCTCAAGGATATTGGTGGAAGGCTTTGCAATATTTAATGCTATTGTATGTTAAGAGTAGGTGGTTTAACTCTGATTTGTTAAAAATGGTCATTGCTTGCCATTTTTGCTGCATACTTGCCATCAGTACATGCCTGAATGTTGGCTTGGTGTTGTGCTTGTGGACTTGGACTACATTATTTTCTAAGGATTTGTGAAGGCGTTGACCTTTGTACAATCATCAGCCAAATAACCCAATTCACCTTGTGATGGAAGGGAAGTCATTGATACAGCTGGTACCAGGATACTGCTTGAAGGAACTTATGTAATGATGACCTGGGCTGGGATGATTCATCTTCCTAGTGCTACAATTTGTACATTAGGTATGTTATGATATTAAATAAGATAATGCAAATGCAATTATGGATACTGATATGATAAACTGTAGGGAATAAGCAAAGCTTTTCTATGGGCATCGCTTTTCCTACCATAGCTGGGAAGGCCTCCTTTTATTACTCTCCTTCAAAACATCATGGCAGGTCTCCACTTTGAGCCATTGCAATCTTTGCAGTGAACGTATTCCCAAAAAGTTTTTAGTTAGCAAATTCTGTAGTGATGTTTCAAAGCTTCCTTTAACTAATACTCATTGCGTCCAGGACACAATGGTGGAGAGTAAGAAAATTTTAAATGGTGGATAGGGTAACAACCAGGTTGACCTGTTAAGGTTAGCATTGAGCTACTTAAATTTTGTTGTATCTGCATCACTCCAGATAAATTCATTTATTCCTCATTGATTCTGAATTGAATCATGCAGAAAGTGGAAAAGATTTTAAGCAAAGGAAATGAGCTACTAGTCACAGTACTTAACGATTCTTTTAATGGCTGCTTTATGGTGATAGTTATCATTGATGGGAGGTAGATTCTCACTTCTGTTTAGGAAGTAATATTTGGGTCAAATGTGGATGGAAATTTAATTGACTACTGTGTCGTTATCTATGAATGTGACATCTATTGAGTCTGTTTACTACATATTTGGATCTTGGATTGAAAATTGAGGGTAGTTTCACAATTGGGCGGTGCCACAAAACTATGATGAGGGTTGTCAAGGATTGGGAGATCTAGAAGAAAAAAATTTAAATAGTATCGTGGGCCAGAGACACCTTGATATGCCAGTGTGCAAGTTATTTACAGTGGAAGAGGAAGCTGAGGGGCAGGGTGTGAAATTAGAGTAAAAAATGAGGAAATTCTGAATTTGCATGAAATCCATATGCTGGTATTTAGGATATCGTGTATGATTCTGGTTGTTAGAAGAAAAGGAAAGGTGTAATCAGGCTGAACTGAAAGAAGCTGTGACACTTGTTAATCTATGAAAGCTTATGGTGAAGAAAATATTACAATTATCTCCATAGGCTGGTGAGATGTAACAAACTTGATGCATGCAAAGCAAAAGATTAGTTAAAATATGAAAGTATGACTGAAACATTTAATTCAAGCTAGATATTATAAGGAATTATTTGCTCAGAAAGGAGAATTGCAAAGGAACACGTGAACAGAACAGGAAAGCAGGATTAAGCTAGGACACTTGCAGAAAAAGGCCAATTTGGACTTGATGGATGCATGGGTTCTTTGGGTTCTTTGCCGTAACATCAATATAAATAAAAATGACCAAGTTTCAATCAAGTAACCAAGGGCATTGAAGTGACAACAGTTGCCCTGTTGGCCTCCAAAGTATCCATGATCACTGTGCCAATGTCAGATAACTTTTCCAGAGAGTGAATATGTAGAAAGTGTCTGGCCCAGATGCAGTCCCTGGCTGTGTTTCCATGGATCAGCTGGCAGGAATAATTCCAAACATTTTTAACCTCTTCCCTACTCTGATCAGAGGTTCCCACCTGATGACTATTGCTTAGTGGCTCTGACATCCACCATTATGAGGTGTTTTCAGAGGTTAGTCATGGCACATATCAACTTAAGCAACTTTGACCCACTGCAATTCACCTGTTGTCAAAATGGGTTCATGGCAGGTGCTATTTTTCTTGCCCGGCATTCTTCGCTGAAGTATTTGAATAACAAAGACATCTATGTCAGACTCCTATTTATTGACGACAGTGCCACCTTCAATACTGTAATTACAAGAAAGCTAATCTCTAAACTCCAAGACCTAGGACTTAGCAGCTCCCATTGTAGCTGAATCCTGGACTTCCTGACCAATACACCACAGTAAGGATAGGGAGCAGCACCTCCAGCTCCATTATCCTCAATTCTGGTGCTCCACAAGGCTGTGAACTCAGCCCCTATTCTACTCCCAAGCACTCACGACTGTGCAGCCAGATTCCACTCTAACTTCATTTACAAGTTTGCAGATGACATCACTTTAGTAGGGTGGGTTTTGGATGATGATGAGATGGAGTACAGGAAGGAGATGAGAGCTTAGTGGCATGGTGTATTGATAACAATCTTTCCCTGCATTGGCTTAAGGAACAATGGGGAGCACACAACCCTATGTGTACGAATGGTGCTTTTCATTTTGTACTGCCTCAGAATACTTGTATTTTGAAATGATCTGTCTGGGTAGCATGCAAAATAGTTTTCCCACTGTGTCTTGGTACATGTGACAATAATAAGCCAATTACATATTTGCATATAGTAAGTCCATAAAACAAATAAAATCCAGATTTAGAAGCGAGATTACACTCATTGTTTTGTCTTAATTATTTACAGCATGTGGAGAAATATATTAGTGTAGATGGATACCACTCTGGAAATCTGTATTGAGAGAAGAAAACTTTATAAGGTGAGAGACGGATGGTAGCTTGTTTTGTCTTGTGATACTTTTGAAATTCTAACTGGAAAGAAGAAAAATTAGAAATTGAATTTGGGAGTTAATTCATTGACTCAAGATTGATACATTAATAAAATTATCCACTTTCATTAAATATACTAGGGGGTTGGAAAGAAAAAGGAAGTCATAGAGCTATCTTGCCACTGTTTTTATTGTTGTGCTATTCATTGGAGCATACATTGTTTTCAAATCTTTGTACCTCTTATTCCTGTTTGTACAGTGAAAGTAGGTAGTTTGTAAATGTAGAAGCCATAAGTGAAAGGATAAATAATTGTATGTTGACGTAAGAAGAATTATAATATAAGCTAACCATGGAGATGGCCACAAACTAGTTCTTGAGGTGAGACATAATAAATTTTATTGTTTGATCCATGGTGAAAACCAGCATTGACAAATAAGAAGCTAAATGAAATCTTCCTATCCCACACTCTACAAATGAATAAAATATACATCTCTGGGGGAATCTGATTGTTTCCTGAGTGCATAAATGCCCTACAGCTTTTTGGGTTTTTATCAATGCATGAAGTAAATCTACAGATTTTACAGCCTTTATCTGAGACGTGAAAAGGGAATAATGTCTTTTTATTCTCATGCATTTACTATAGACCAAGATGTTCTTTGTAATTCAAGTCTATTTATTTGGTTAATGCTGACGTTATTAGGGCAAAAATTGTGCTGATATTGGAAGCTTTCTTGGACTGAAGAAATAGCTGATTTAAAGAAAAATTGCTCATCATAATAGTGCCTAATTTAAAAGTTTCATTTTAATCTTTGATGTTTAGACCTTTTTAAAAATTGCATATTTTAAAACACTGGGGTACTATTTTGATCCTGCACTCCTTTCATCTATAGATCCATTTATTAGACTAGAAATGTCTTTTTGTCTACAGTGAGGGGGAGGGACCGGGGGTAGAAGAGAGAATTCTTAGGTTGCCCAGATACTTAGATTGTGTCTAGTATCTGGACAGTAAAGACACTTGTGAAAGGCTATTGTTCATCGACTACAGCTCCACCTTCAGTCATCTAATTCCAAGCAAACTCATCACCAAACTGTGATGGAATGCTGCCCTCTGCAACTGGATCCTTGACTTCTTGACTAAAAGTAAGGACAGACAGCAACATCTCCAGCACAGTTATTCTAAACACTGGAGCTTGACAGTTTTGCATTCTCAGTTCCCTACTCCATGTTCACTCGATACTGCATGGCCAGATTCTGTCCAGCTCTTTTTACAAGTTTACAGATGATACCATCGTAGTGGCCGAATCTCAAATAATGGTGAGTCTCTGTACAGGAAGGAGATAGAGAGCTTAGTAACAGGGTGTCACAACAACCTTTCCCTCAATGTCAGCAAAACAATAGAACTGGTCATTAACTTCAGAAAGGGGGCAATGCACATGCTCTTGTTTACAGCAACAGTGCTGAGGTTGAGGGTTGAGAGCTGCAAGTTCCTAGGTGTGAGTATCACCAATAGCCTGCCTTGGTCCAACCATGTTGATGGCGAGGTCAAAGAGATTACTGGTACCTCTACATCCTCGGGAGACTAGAGAAATCTGAAATGTTCCCATCAAGCCATGCCAATTTCTATTGATGCATCACAGAAAACGATCAATCTGGATGCATAATGGCTTGGTGTGGCAACTGCTCTGCACTTGACCTCAAGAAATTGCAGAGTTGTAGACACAGCTCAGCACATCACAGGAAAAAGCCTCCCTCCGTGGACTCTTGTCAATTCCTGCTGTGTTGGTTAAGCAGCCAGCATAATCAAAGACAACACCCACCCCAGACATTCTCTCTTCTCCCCTCTCCCATTCGGCAGAAGATATAAAAGCTCGAAAGCACGTACTACCAGGCTCAAGGCCAGCTTCTACCCCACTGTTATAAAACTATTGAATGGTTCCCTGGTACACTAAGATGGGCTCTTGATATCCAAATCTACCTTGTTATGATTTTGAACTTTATTGTTTGCCTACACCAGTGGTCCCCAACCACCAGGTCGCAAAGCATGTGCAACCAGGCCACGAGCCCCGAGGAAACGATATGATTTGGCGATATGAAATGATATGAGTCACTGCACCTTTCCTCATTCCCTGTCACTCCTACTGTTGAACTTTAACGCACACGAGGCCATCAGTGACCTAAGACGCAAATGACCCATGACGTGCAAAGGAATGGGTCTGTGACCCATTTGTGAATGTTTCCGGTGAACCTTCCATGTCAGGGCGGGAAGGCGATCAACTCCTCGAGCTTGCAAATGACAGTGGGCTGAAAAGTATGTTTGACATAACATCTCTGCCGGCATTCTGGATCAAAGTCAAGGCTGAATATCCTGAGATGGCCACGAAAGCACTGAAAACGTTGCTTCCATTTCCAACATCATATCGCTGTGAATCAGGGTTTTCTGCAATGAATGCAATGAAAACTAAATTGCAGAATAGACTGGACATAAGGAACCCCCTTTGAGTATCGCTGTCTCCCTTCACCCCTCGATGGGACCGTGTTGTTGCAGGAAAACAAACCCAGGGCTCCCACTGACTCAGCGATATTGGTGTGTTGCAATGATTTCATATGTTCATACGAGGAAAATATGAGCTGTGTGTTTTAATATCCAAACGTTACTTAACACGTTATGATGCTATTGACTTATAATTCAGTTGTCCCCAACCTCCGGGCTGCGAAGAATACTCTGGTACAGCGGTAGCCAGAATGCACCCAGCACACCCTTTAAGAAAAAAAGCGGAAATAAACAAGCTAATTGATTAGGTGCCGCCCGGCATGTAAATGTCGGCCCAGATCAGAGGCGATTGCCGATTGCGTCGTCTCTGATCTGGGCCTGCATTTATGTGCCGGGCAGCACCTAATCAATTAGCTTGCTTATTTTGGCTTTTCTCTTAAAGGTGTGCTGGGTGTGTTCCGGCCACCGCTGTACCGCTGCATTCTTCACGGCAAAGAATCGATCCGCAGCCCGGAAGTTTGAGACCACTGTTATAATTGACTTATCACTCTATTCATGTGAGGAAAATATGCGCTGTGTATTTCTGTGTGTTTAATATTAAATTCGTTAGATAAATCCCTTTAGAAACAAAATTGAGTGTGTTAGCCACTTATAAGTGACTTATCACCTATACTCCGGTTGTGATTAACACCCGCCCCCCGCCCCCCGCCCCCCAGTCGACCGGTCCGCAGGTCTGCAAGAATATTGTCAATATTGAACCGGTCTGCGGTGCAAAAAAGGTTGTGGACCCCTGGCCTACACTGCATTTTCTCTGTGGCAGGTACTTTTTTTTTTGTCTGCATTCTTTCATTATTTAACCTTTAATGTTTTGATCTGTGCAAACAATATGCAAGACAGACATTTTACTGTTTCTTGATATACATGACAATAATATTACAATTCAGTTTTTAACTAACATCAGTGTAATATATGGCATGTTCATATGCCATGGCAAATAGTTTGTTGCAATGTATTTATTTAGTGCATTAGTGCTATCAGGATTTCATAAGCTGGAAATGTATGTTTAATAATATTAATAGGAATGCCAATTATGTTTAAAATGAAATAGAAGACAACACTTTTTTTCTTTTTGATATTCTAAACTTCATGAGCTGTGCTATGTAGGCCCTCCATTGATCAGGGTTGACCATGGTTGTTGTGTCCTAACTGTCTATGCAAGCCAAGGCAGTACAATATGGAGAGCAAACTGTTGTCTATGCAGCAGGCTCCCCTTCTCCACGCAGCTAATGAATCTAAAGGAACAGCAGAGATCTACACAGTTTGGCATCAGCACCCTTACAGGAATTCCGAGTCAGCTTTGACCTCAATATAGGACTGCTTTAGGATGCCACTTCAGCTTTGGACTTCTCCTTGGGGTTTACTCCTGAAGCCATCTTTGTGAATGGGTATAGCCACAAGGCAGTGCAGGTTTGAGATTAGTTTTCCTTCTAGGTGAGCTGTCAACCATGGCTTATCAGCCCTATCTGCCTGGAGCGACTGGTTTTAAGGTGCCAGTAACCCGCCTTTGCCCTTTCTCCTGTCTGTAGAAACAGTTCTGCTATGCTTAGTAACTATGCCACCCGTGAAGGCCAGGAGCTAGACTTGGTTGTCAGAGACTATCTGAGATGCATGCCATTGGGAGCATTTAATAGATAGTGGGAGCTTGTCCCTGCTCCCGGCTATGACAGCCTGAAGGAACTAGGTGTGCCTACAATGACATATTATAATAATAATGGTAAACATTTTTGTTCTGTGAAAACTGCAGATTTTGTCTAAAGTTTGAGCGAGGATAATTTGCTTTTTTTCCAAAATTATTAGCTTTTGGGTGGGTGGTTGTACTTTGCTCAGGGAAGAGTAGTGTTCTTAAAGGGGGCAAAAATGGCCAGCGATATGTTTCCGAGGAGTATTTTGTTTTATCAACTAGTTTTCATGTTCTGCTGTCCTCTGAAATGTGTAGCATTGCTTTCCATTTAGGCAACTTGTTGGCTCCCACTAGAGTACCTACCTGTGAAGATAAAGCTGCATTGTTGTTAAGCTAGGTGACTCTAAACTCTTAAAATGGAGCTTGGTGGCTTTTTCCTTCTAGTGATTCCCACACTTTGATTACCTTGTAGTGCAGGTGGAAGATGATGTCTGGCCCTTGCATACTAATCTACCTGCATGGTCTGCTGATTTAATGTACTAAGGCAAAACTTGTTTAACTTTTTAGAATTACTGCTTGGGTAATTTTTTTTTAAGTCAAAAATAAATTAGCAATTACCAGATATGAGAATGCTGTATGCAGTTTGTATGATTGACTGATGAATTGGTAAAATGTTTGTTAACAGCATTCAGTTGCTTAATTTCCATAATGGTGTTCTGATTCACTATTCCCTGCCAATATTGATGTGTATTACAACTTGACTTTCTGAAATAGTTATACATTTTTGCAAGAAATGTGCATGTGAGCTTATTATTCATTCCTGCTGTAGACTGTATACAGTGTCTATTAATCTGTACACTATGGAGGTTCAAACCTCCTGTTTGTTGAATTGTGCTTTCTGTGAGTGTCTGCATAATAACATTCAAAGTATCATATGGATCGTTTGTCAGATAGTTCTGTACCCGGTGCAAATAGTCCTGCCAAGATCAAAATAAATTGCATAACTAAGGCATCAGATTTAATCATGCAAAACATCGTTATTTATTATGAATATCATCCATTTTGTATGAAAGTTTAGCTTGTTTGCTGTGTTTAGAATCTCATGCATGCTGATTGCCACCATGTAAGTGAATTATAATCCTAATATTAGCTGTTTGAAGGCTGGTATATTGCTCCAGCAGTAGTTGTGAAATGAAACAGTATGAAAGTCACTTCAACTAATAACACAAAACTGCATTTTGCCCAACAGTATAAATAATTGATTAAAATGATAGTCATCTGCGCAGAATCCAAATCCTTTAAGTACCTTAAGTTTTGTTAGTGTAATTATGATCTTAAGTATATCAGTAATTTAACTGCATGATATGTTAAGTTTTTGAAAATACCATTCTATCTGCTTAAATGTGCCATTCCAGGTCTGCAATTTGGCAAATCTGATCACCTGGCTATACTTCTCCCAGCGTACAAGTAGAGACTGGGGACGGTAGCAGTGGTGGGGAGGACCGTCCAAGGGATAGGGAGGAGGCTTACAGTGGACTGGATCATATCCAGAAATTCATCTTTGGCTCTGAATGAATACACCATATTTGTCACTGACTTCAAGACCTGTGTGTCTTTGAGAACATACCAGATCTCCCAAACCAGAAGCTGTGCGTGACCCAGGAGAATTGCAATCTGCTGAAGGTTAGATTGTGTGTTCAAGAGTGGTGATCTCAAACTCTACAAGAAGTCCAGGTATGACCTACGGAAGGCTATCGTAAGAGTGAAAATTGCAATTCCGAGTGAAGTTAGACTAAATTGGATGCTATGAATCAGAATTAGGTTTATTATCAGCAGCATGTGTCGTGGAATTTCATTAACTTAGTGGCAGCAGTACAATGCAATACGTAATATAAAAAAAAGGTCAACATTTTGTGAGGCACTGCTCTTTGAAGATGCCTTGGATACTATGGAGGCTGATACCCGAGATGGAGCTGACTAATTTTACAACTCCCTGCAGCATTCAGCCCTGTGCAGTAGCCACCACCCCCCCCCCCCCAAACACAAACAGTAATGCAGCCAGTCAGAATGCTCTCCATGGTACATCTGTGGAAGTTTTCAAGTCTTTTAGGTGACAAACCAAATCTCTTCAAACTCCTAATAAAATATAGCTGCTGTCTTGCCGCCTTTATAGCTGCATTGGTATGTTGGGACCAGGTTAGATCCTCAGAAATCTTGACACCCAGAACTTAAAATTGCTCACTCTCTCCACTAATGACCCCTCGTGTTCCCTCACCTTGCTCTTCCTGAAGTCCACAATCAATTCTTTCATCTTACTGATGTTGAGTGCCAGGTTGTTGCTGTGACACCACTCAACTAGTTGGTATATCTCACTCCTGTATGCCCTCTCATCACCACCTGAGATTCTACCAACAATGGTTGTATTGTCAGCAAATTTATAGATTGTATTTTAGCTATGTTGCGCTCACCTCAATTATAAGCAAGTGCTTTGAGAGGCTGGTTAAAGACCACATCTGCAGCGTGCTACCACCCACACTGGACCCTCTACAATTTGCCTACCGATGGAAGCGGTCTACCAATGCCACCATAGCAACAGCACTACACACCATCCTCACTCACCTGGAGAAGAGGGATGCATACGTTAGAATGCTGTTCTTGGACACCATTCAACACCATAATTCCCTCCAGACTTGAGTCTCCTGTCACCTCAGCCTGCACCCCACCTTGTGCAGCTGGATCCGACTTCCTATTGGATCACCTCTGCCCTTCTGACCCTCAACACAGGTGCCCCCCAGGGTTGTATTTTGAGTCCCCTTCTCTACTCTCTTTACACCCATGAATGTGCTGCCACTGTGATGGAAAAACCCAGTTATCAGAAGATTGATGCTAATGAGAGAGAGATAAGTGAGACAATGGAGAAACATTCAAAATGCTAATAAGAGAGAGATTAACGAGAAAGAAACACATTCAGAATATTGACAGACCGGTTGCTTTGAACCTGAACTGTTTAAAGTTTGATGGACAGGCGATACCCCAGCAGGGGGATAAAAAGAACAGGTTCGCTAAGGCATGACACACACCACGAGATAACGAGACCCTGGAAGAGCGGTGTGCCCCCACAAGTTGGTGGAAGTTGGAGGTCTGGTTCGAGGGAACCGACCATAGACAGGGTGAAAAGGGACGATCGGCGGGAACCTGGTGTGTGTGTCTGCCCTTGCCTGGGTGCTGGGTTCACCGCGGAAGAACAGTCATATCCGGAATGGAGGGGTCACAGTCGGTGACCACAGAAGACATAAAAGGGTTCGCCCAAAAGCTAACTGCGAAGAACATCAAAAGTCTGTTTGAACCAAAATTTGCATTCTCTCTCTCTCTCCAATGGCACAACAGCGATTACTGCGAACTGTAGTAAGCTGAACTGAACTCTGCGTCACTTGAGACCGATCATTTTACCCCTAGTCTGCGATAGAGCTTGATTGATTCCTATTATCCTAGTTCTGTGTACATGCGTTTTTTATCATTGCTAACCTGTTGCATTTATATCCGTACGATTAGAGTACTGTGTTACTTATTTTTTTAATAAAACCTTATTAGCTTCCAGTAATCCAGACTCCAACTAGTGGTCCATTTCTGCTGGTTTGGCAACCCAGTTACGGGGTACGTAACACCACACACAGCTCCAATCTGCTGATCAAATTCTCAGATGACACGACTTTGATCGGCCTTATTTCTAGCAGTGATGAGACAGCGTACAGAAGAGAGGTTGACACCCTGATACCGTAGTGCCAAGTATACACATCACTGATAATCTCACCTGCACTGTACACACCGGCTTTGTGGCAAAAAAAAAAGCACAACAGCATCTCTTCCACCTCAGGAGACTCAAGGAGTTCAGCATGGGTCCCCAAATCCCTCTAGACCTTTTACAGGGGCAGAAGTGAGAGAGTACTGACTGGCTGTGTCACAGTCTGGTAGGGGAACTGTACCATCTTTGATCACTGGGCACTGCCAAGAGTGGTACAGGCAACCCAGTACATCTGTAGATGTGAACTTCCCTCCATTGAGGACACTTACAGCAGCAGATGCAGAAAGAAGGCCTGGAAGATCATCAGGGACACCAGTCACCCCAACCATAAACTGGTTCAGCTGCTTCTGTCTGGCAAACAGTACTGCAGTATTAAAACCATGACCAAGAGGCTACGGGACAGCTTCTTTCTACAGGCCATTAAAGGCATCCGTTAGTCTTGCGAGACCATAGAGTCTTCACTCTCCAGGGCGCAGGGCTGGGCAAGGTTGTATGGAAGACCAACAGTTGCCTATGCTGCAAGTCTCCCCTCTCCACAACACCAATGTTGTCCAAGGGAAGGGCATTAGGACCCATACAGCTTGGCACCAGTGTCGTCACAGAGCAATGTGTGATTAAGTGCCTTGCTCAAGGACACAACACGTGTTGCCTCAGTTGGGGCTCGAACTCACGACCTTCAGGTCACTAGTCCAATGCCTTAACCACTTGGCCACGTGCCCACACATTAGACTTTTAAATTCACGTGTCCGTACATCGTGACTGAGTCATAATGCAGAGGTTTTTACTCCCACTCCCTCACGTTTTGGGATGGATGTAAGATTTAAATAAATTCTTTTCTATTCGGATGTTCCAGGGTTGAGTGAAGGGCTAATGAGGTGGCATCTGCTGTGGGCCTGTTGCTCTGTAGGCAAATTGGAGTGGATCTAAGTCACCTCTTGGGCAAGAAATGGTACATTTAATCTCAAAACACTTCACTGTGGATGTAAGTGCCACTGGGTGATAGTCTTTGAGGCAGGTTACCACGCTCTTCTTGGGCACCAGTATAATTGAAGCCTGCTTGAAGCAGGTGGGTACCATATACTCCCAAAGCGAGAAGTTAAAGATCTCAGTGAATACACCAGCCATTTGATCAGCACATGTCCTTAGTACATGGCCAGGTACCCTGTCATGGCTGGATGTTTTGTGGGTTCACCCTCCTTGGGAGATGTGGGAGTTTGTGATGGTTCCTCCATGTTTTGATGGTCAAAGTGAGCATAGAAGGCATTGAGCTTATCTGGGAGCGAAGTCCTGCTGTCTCCCATGTCACTTGATTTAGCTTTACAAGAGGTGATAGTTTTCAAGCCCTGCCACAACTGTCGAGCATCCTTTGTTAATTCAAGTTTGGTCCAGAATTTCCACTTTGCCCATGAGAAGGCTTTCCAGAGATGATGCCTGAATATCTTGCAACTTTCTTGGTTACCCGACTTGAATGCCTCTGATTTGGCTCTCAGCAGATTTTGGATCTCATGGTTGATCAAAGCTTCTGAATGGGGAAGATTCTGAATGATTTAGTAGGGATACAATTGTCTGCAGCTGTTTTAATAAACTCTGTTACAACCATGGTGTATTCATTCAGATCTCTCAATGAATGCTTGAACTGACTTGAAGCAATTCTGTAGCTGCTCCTCTGCCTCCGATAACCACCTCTTCGTTGTCCTAATCTCTGGAGCTTTGCTCTTTAGCCTTTGCCTGTATGCAGGTAGGAGGATAGCCAAGTGATCTGATTTACCACAATCCGGTCTGGACATGGAACTGTGGGCATTCCTTATCTTAGTATAATAGTGGTCTAGCATGTTGGGACCTCTGGTGATACAGGTTATATGCTGATGGTTATTTGGCAGGGATTTCTTCAAACAAGCCTGATTGAAGTCTTTGACTATGATTTGAAATTTGTCGGGATGGATTATTTCTTTGGAGATGACATCATGCAGTATCTCAAGTGTTTTATTATAGTCAGCTGCTGGTAATATGTAAACTACGGTCAGGAATATGGAGAACTCCCTAGCTAAATAGAATGGACTGCATGTGATTGTTAGGTGTTCAGGGTTGGGGGAACATGAGTTCAACAAAATCGCCACATCGGAACACCACCAAGAATTTAACGTGAAACACATACCTCTTCCTTTTGCCTTTCCCGACTTAGCAATTCAGTCCATTCTGTAAATCAAGAAGCTTTTGGGTTTGATCACTGTATCTTGCTGACATTGAGTGAGAGGTTGTTGTTATGACACCACTCAGCTAGGTTTTCAATCTCCCTCCTATATGCTGATTCATCACCACCTTTGGTTCAGCCAACAACAGTAGTGTCATCAGCGAACTTGAATATGGCAATGGAGCTGTGGGAGAAAGCCACGTTTCAATCAAACATACAATGAAACAGACCCCTAGTTCTCTTTAATACAGGAGTCTTGTCCTCAGGTCCTCAATCTTGTTCTCTAGCGGCTGCATATTTGCCAACAAGATGCTGGGTTAGAGGCCTTGACCCTCTGCCTGGCTTGGAGTCACCCTCTTCCTGCTTCACTTTCGGCCATGGCAATGAGCTTTCAACCTTTAAAGGTGCAGTCTGGTTTGCCAAGTCCTTCAGTCAATCATGAGATCTGAAAATCATTTAGTTGATTTAAACAGCTGCCCTGATCAACCAATGGCACATTTACCCAGAATGCACTGCATTGTTTATAGATGATAGGAAAACAGAATGTTATGCAGGAGGGAAGGATTAGAGTGATAGTAGAACAGGTTAAAAAGTTGGAACAGCATCATGGGTCAAAGGGCTTGGAGTATGCTCTACTGTTCTATGCTTATGATATAGACATAAACCCTCCCCAGCAGGTTTAGCAAACCTGTCTGCAAGGATATTGCACCTCCCCCCTCAAGTTTTTGTACAGGTTATACTTTCCACAGAATAGATCCCAATGATCCACAGATCTGAAACTCTGCCTTGGCACTGGTGCATGGCACAAACAGCAGTCCTGAGATTACTACCTTGGAGCTCTTGCTTTTCATTTTTCTTCTCAACTCCCTATTTTCTCCCTGTGATTTTCTACCTATGTTGTGGATGCCAATATGTACCATGACTTCTGTGTGCTCACTCTTCCCCCTTTAGTATGCTGTGGGACTGATCTGAGACAACCCTGACTTTGGCACTTGGGAAGTGATGTACAATCTGGTTGTCTCTTTCACTTCCACAGAGTCTCCTGTCTGTTTCCCTAACTATTGAATCCCTTATCACCACTGAACTCTGCCTCTTCACTGCCACCACTCCCCTTCCCTTTTGAGCCACAGAGTCAGACGCAGTGCTACAGATCTGGTCGCTACGACTTTCTCTGGTAGGTCGTTCCCTGACTCCCCCCCCCCCCCAAAAAAAAAGCAGTATCCAAAGAAGTATACCTGTTATTGAGTGGAACAGCCACATTTCCTTTCTCCTGACAGTCGCCCTGCAACTTCACATGCCTCCTGTAATTTGGGTCTGACTACTTCCCTGTAGTTCCTATCTAACACCCTATCCAGTATGTGCCAAATGTCATCCAGCTGCAGCCCCAGTTCCCTAACATGGTTTATAAGGAGCTGCAGCTGGATACACTTCATGTAGATGTAGTTATTGTAATCCAGGGAGTGTGAAACACAGAATCAAATATTGCTGTGTTGAGTGTACATTCTAGTACAAATTGTTTGGCGACAATAAAGTATAAGGTTATCAGGAAGACTGGAGTTGTGCCAGGGCCCCCCACAATGAACATAAAATACATCACTGACCCTGGACCCATTTTCACTACACTACTAGGCCAAATGGGCACCACAGTAATGTAGCAGTGAGCCCAAAGCTGTTGCAGCTTGGGATGTTGGAGTCTGGAGTTCATTTCTGACACTGTCTCTATGGAGTTTGTACATCTTCCCCATGACCACGTGGGTTTCCTCTAAGTGCTTTGGTTTCCTCTCACAGTCCAAAGATGTGGTTAGTAGGTTAATTGGTTATTGTAAATTGTCCTGTTTAGGCTCGAGTCAAATTGGCTGGGTGGTGTGGCTCATTGGGCTGGACGGGCCTGTTCTGCACTGTATCTCTAAATAAATAAATAAAGTGCTTAATTGCCCAATAATCTCAAGAGCACCGAATGTCCCTACTGCAAACACGAGGAAATCTGCAGATGCTGGAAATTCAAGCAACGTACACAAAATGCTGGTGAACGCAGCAGGCCAGGCAGCATCTATAGGAAAAGGTACAGTCGATGTTTCTGGCCGAGACCCTTCGTCAGGACTAACTGAAAGAAGAGATGGTAAGAGATTTGAAAGTTCCACCAGCATTTTGAATGTCCCTACTGGCTGTGTTTGCTTTTTCAAAACTCATGCTCATAATTTTTAATTTATTTAATTTATTTATTGAGATACAGCACAGAATAGGCTTTTCTGGACCTTAGATTCACAGTGCCCAGCAATCCCCTGATTTAACCCTAGCCTAATTACAGGACAATTTACAGTGACCAATTAACCTACTAACTGGTATGCCTTTGAACTGTTGGGGGGCTGGGAGGGTGGTGGTTGAGGAACTGGAGCATCTGGAGGAAACCCACACGGCCACGGAGAGGACGTACAAACTCCTTACAGGCAACAGTGGGATCCACCGACTAATAGCTGTGCCAATCACAGTCGCACCAAATATCTGTGATAATAAATCTGATACTGAACGTTGTTAGTTGTCGCACCTTAGTCAACCATTCAGACTATGTATCTGTAATCTTTTTTGTGTTTCTTAATAAACCATCAGTAGATTAGGAAAAAAACAATTGACATTTGTGCCAAGTTGACAGCATTTATGTCAATGTCATTGTATGCTTGAGTGTGAAAGGAAATGAACTGAGCAGTTGTAGCATTTTTTAAAAATCATTGTCAGTGATATTTAGTTTTTCAAAAAGAAATGAAAAATGTGGGGGGGGGGTGGGTAAGAAAAAACAACTAAAATACTTGGAAGCACGTACTACCAGGCTCAAGGCCAGCTTCTACCCCACTGTTATAAAACTATTGAATGGTTCCCTGGTACACTAAGATGGGCTCTTGATATCCAAATCTACCTTGTTATGATTTTGAACTTTATTGTTTGCCTACACCAGTGGTCCCCAACCACCAGGTCGCAAAGCATGTGCAACCAGGCCACGAGCCCCGAGGAAACGATATGATTTGGCGATATGAAATGATATGAGTCACTGCACCTTTCCTCATTCCCTGTCACTCCTACTGTTGAACTTTAACGCACACGAGGCCATCAGTGACCTAAGACGCAAATGACCCATGACGTGCAAAGGAATGGGTCTGTGACCCATTTGTGAATGTTTCCGGTGAACCTTCCATGTCAGGGCGGGAAGGCGATCAACTCCTCGAGCTTGCAAATGACAGTGGGCTGAAAAGTATGTTTGACATAACATCTCTGCCGGCATTCTGGATCAAAGTCAAGGCTGAATATCCTGAGATGGCCACGAAAGCACTGAAAACGTTGCTTCCATTTCCAACATCATATCGCTGTGAATCAGGGTTTTCTGCAATGAATGCAATGAAAACTAAATTGCAGAATAGACTGGACATAAGGAACCCCCTTTGAGTATCGCTGTCTCCCTTCACCCCTCGATGGGACCGTGTTGTTGCAGGAAAACAAACCCAGGGCTCCCACTGACTCAGCGATATTGGTGTGTTGCAATGATTTCATATGTTCATACGAGGAAAATATGAGCTGTGTGTTTTAATATCCAAACGTTACTTAACACGTTATGATGCTATTGACTTATAATTCAGTTGTCCCCAACCTCCGGGCTGCGAAGAATACTCTGGTACAGCGGTAGCCAGAATGCACCCAGCACACCCTTTAAGAAAAAAAGCGGAAATAAACAAGCTAATTGATTAGGTGCCGCCCGGCATGTAAATGTCGGCCCAGATCAGAGGCGATTGCCGATTGCGTCGTCTCTGATCTGGGCCTGCATTTATGTGCCGGGCAGCACCTAATCAATTAGCTTGCTTATTTTGGCTTTTCTCTTAAAGGTGTGCTGGGTGTGTTCCGGCCACCGCTGTACCGCTGCATTCTTCACGGCAAAGAATCGATCCGCAGCCCGGAAGTTTGAGACCACTGTTATAATTGACTTATCACTCTATTCATGTGAGGAAAATATGCGCTGTGTATTTCTGTGTGTTTAATATTAAATTCGTTAGATAAATCCCTTTAGAAACAAAATTGAGTGTGTTAGCCACTTATAAGTGACTTATCACCTATACTCCGGTTGTGATTAACACCCGCCCCCCGCCCCCCGCCCCCCAGTCGACCGGTCCGCAGGTCTGCAAGAATATTGTCAATATTGAACCGGTCTGCGGTGCAAAAAAGGTTGTGGACCCCTGGCCTACACTGCATTTTCTCTGTGGCAGGTACTTTTTTTTTTGTCTGCATTCTTTCATTATTTAACCTTTAATGTTTTGATCTGTGCAAACAATATGCAAGACAGACATTTTACTGTTTCTTGATATACATGACAATAATATTACAATTCAGTTTTTAACTAACATCAGTGTAATATATGGCATGTTCATATGCCATGGCAAATAGTTTGTTGCAATGTATTTATTTAGTGCATTAGTGCTATCAGGATTTCATAAGCTGGAAATGTATGTTTAATAATATTAATAGGAATGCCAATTATGTTTAAAATGAAATAGAAGACAACACTTTTTTTCTTTTTGATATTCTAAACTTCATGAGCTGTGCTATGTAGGCCCTCCATTGATCAGGGTTGACCATGGTTGTTGTGTCCTAACTGTCTATGCAAGCCAAGGCAGTACAATATGGAGAGCAAACTGTTGTCTATGCAGCAGGCTCCCCTTCTCCACGCAGCTAATGAATCTAAAGGAACAGCAGAGATCTACACAGTTTGGCATCAGCACCCTTACAGGAATTCCGAGTCAGCTTTGACCTCAATATAGGACTGCTTTAGGATGCCACTTCAGCTTTGGACTTCTCCTTGGGGTTTACTCCTGAAGCCATCTTTGTGAATGGGTATAGCCACAAGGCAGTGCAGGTTTGAGATTAGTTTTCCTTCTAGGTGAGCTGTCAACCATGGCTTATCAGCCCTATCTGCCTGGAGCGACTGGTTTTAAGGTGCCAGTAACCCGCCTTTGCCCTTTCTCCTGTCTGTAGAAACAGTTCTGCTATGCTTAGTAACTATGCCACCCGTGAAGGCCAGGAGCTAGACTTGGTTGTCAGAGACTATCTGAGATGCATGCCATTGGGAGCATTTAATAGATAGTGGGAGCTTGTCCCTGCTCCCGGCTATGACAGCCTGAAGGAACTAGGTGTGCCTACAATGACATATTATAATAATAATGGTAAACATTTTTGTTCTGTGAAAACTGCAGATTTTGTCTAAAGTTTGAGCGAGGATAATTTGCTTTTTTTCCAAAATTATTAGCTTTTGGGTGGGTGGTTGTACTTTGCTCAGGGAAGAGTAGTGTTCTTAAAGGGGGCAAAAATGGCCAGCGATATGTTTCCGAGGAGTATTTTGTTTTATCAACTAGTTTTCATGTTCTGCTGTCCTCTGAAATGTGTAGCATTGCTTTCCATTTAGGCAACTTGTTGGCTCCCACTAGAGTACCTACCTGTGAAGATAAAGCTGCATTGTTGTTAAGCTAGGTGACTCTAAACTCTTAAAATGGAGCTTGGTGGCTTTTTCCTTCTAGTGATTCCCACACTTTGATTACCTTGTAGTGCAGGTGGAAGATGATGTCTGGCCCTTGCATACTAATCTACCTGCATGGTCTGCTGATTTAATGTACTAAGGCAAAACTTGTTTAACTTTTTAGAATTACTGCTTGGGTAATTTTTTTTTAAGTCAAAAATAAATTAGCAATTACCAGATATGAGAATGCTGTATGCAGTTTGTATGATTGACTGATGAATTGGTAAAATGTTTGTTAACAGCATTCAGTTGCTTAATTTCCATAATGGTGTTCTGATTCACTATTCCCTGCCAATATTGATGTGTATTACAACTTGACTTTCTGAAATAGTTATACATTTTTGCAAGAAATGTGCATGTGAGCTTATTATTCATTCCTGCTGTAGACTGTATACAGTGTCTATTAATCTGTACACTATGGAGGTTCAAACCTCCTGTTTGTTGAATTGTGCTTTCTGTGAGTGTCTGCATAATAACATTCAAAGTATCATATGGATCGTTTGTCAGATAGTTCTGTACCCGGTGCAAATAGTCCTGCCAAGATCAAAATAAATTGCATAACTAAGGCATCAGATTTAATCATGCAAAACATCGTTATTTATTATGAATATCATCCATTTTGTATGAAAGTTTAGCTTGTTTGCTGTGTTTAGAATCTCATGCATGCTGATTGCCACCATGTAAGTGAATTATAATCCTAATATTAGCTGTTTGAAGGCTGGTATATTGCTCCAGCAGTAGTTGTGAAATGAAACAGTATGAAAGTCACTTCAACTAATAACACAAAACTGCATTTTGCCCAACAGTATAAATAATTGATTAAAATGATAGTCATCTGCGCAGAATCCAAATCCTTTAAGTACCTTAAGTTTTGTTAGTGTAATTATGATCTTAAGTATATCAGTAATTTAACTGCATGATATGTTAAGTTTTTGAAAATACCATTCTATCTGCTTAAATGTGCCATTCCAGGTCTGCAATTTGGCAAATCTGATCACCTGGCTATACTTCTCCCAGCGTACAAGTAGAGACTGGGGACGGTAGCAGTGGTGGGGAGGACCGTCCAAGGGATAGGGAGGAGGCTTACAGTGGACTGGATCATATCCAGAAATTCATCTTTGGCTCTGAATGAATACACCATATTTGTCACTGACTTCAAGACCTGTGTGTCTTTGAGAACATACCAGATCTCCCAAACCAGAAGCTGTGCGTGACCCAGGAGAATTGCAATCTGCTGAAGGTTAGATTGTGTGTTCAAGAGTGGTGATCTCAAACTCTACAAGAAGTCCAGGTATGACCTACGGAAGGCTATCGTAAGAGTGAAAATTGCAATTCCGAGTGAAGTTAGACTAAATTGGATGCTATGAATCAGAATTAGGTTTATTATCAGCAGCATGTGTCGTGGAATTTCATTAACTTAGTGGCAGCAGTACAATGCAATACGTAATATAAAAAAAAGGTCAACATTTTGTGAGGCACTGCTCTTTGAAGATGCCTTGGATACTATGGAGGCTGATACCCGAGATGGAGCTGACTAATTTTACAACTCCCTGCAGCATTCAGCCCTGTGCAGTAGCCACCACCCCCCCCCCCCCCCAAACACAAACAGTAATGCAGCCAGTCAGAATGCTCTCCATGGTACATCTGTGGAAGTTTTCAAGTCTTTTAGGTGACAAACCAAATCTCTTCAAACTCCTAATAAAATATAGCTGCTGTCTTGCCGCCTTTATAGCTGCATTGGTATGTTGGGACCAGGTTAGATCCTCAGAAATCTTGACACCCAGAACTTAAAATTGCTCACTCTCTCCACTAATGACCCCTCGTGTTCCCTCACCTTGCTCTTCCTGAAGTCCACAATCAATTCTTTCATCTTACTGATGTTGAGTGCCAGGTTGTTGCTGTGACACCACTCAACTAGTTGGTATATCTCACTCCTGTATGCCCTCTCATCACCACCTGAGATTCTACCAACAATGGTTGTATTGTCAGCAAATTTATAGATTGTATTTTAGCTATGTTGCGCTCACCTCAATTATAAGCAAGTGCTTTGAGAGGCTGGTTAAAGACCACATCTGCAGCGTGCTACCACCCACACTGGACCCTCTACAATTTGCCTACCGATGGAAGCGGTCTACCAATGCCACCATAGCAACAGCACTACACACCATCCTCACTCACCTGGAGAAGAGGGATGCATACGTTAGAATGCTGTTCTTGGACACCATTCAACACCATAATTCCCTCCAGACTTGAGTCTCCTGTCACCTCAGCCTGCACCCCACCTTGTGCAGCTGGATCCGACTTCCTATTGGATCACCTCTGCCCTTCTGACCCTCAACACAGGTGCCCCCCAGGGTTGTATTTTGAGTCCCCTTCTCTACTCTCTTTACACCCATGAATGTGCTGCCACTGTGATGGAAAAACCCAGTTATCAGAAGATTGATGCTAATGAGAGAGAGATAAGTGAGACAATGGAGAAACATTCAAAATGCTAATAAGAGAGAGATTAACGAGAAAGAAACACATTCAGAATATTGACAGACCGGTTGCTTTGAACCTGAACTGTTTAAAGTTTGATGGACAGGCGATACCCCAGCAGGGGGATAAAAAGAACAGGTTCGCTAAGGCATGACACACACCACGAGATAACGAGACCCTGGAAGAGCGGTGTGCCCCCACAAGTTGGTGGAAGTTGGAGGTCTGGTTCGAGGGAACCGACCATAGACAGGGTGAAAAGGGACGATCGGCGGGAACCTGGTGTGTGTGTCTGCCCTTGCCTGGGTGCTGGGTTCACCGCGGAAGAACAGTCATATCCGGAATGGAGGGGTCACAGTCGGTGACCACAGAAGACATAAAAGGGTTCGCCCAAAAGCTAACTGCGAAGAACATCAAAAGTCTGTTTGAACCAAAATTTGCATTCTCTCTCTCTCTCCAATGGCACAACAGCGATTACTGCGAACTGTAGTAAGCTGAACTGAACTCTGCGTCACTTGAGACCGATCATTTTACCCCTAGTCTGCGATAGAGCTTGATTGATTCCTATTATCCTAGTTCTGTGTACATGCGTTTTTTATCATTGCTAACCTGTTGCATTTATATCCGTACGATTAGAGTACTGTGTTACTTATTTTTTTAATAAAACCTTATTAGCTTCCAGTAATCCAGACTCCAACTAGTGGTCCATTTCTGCTGGTTTGGCAACCCAGTTACGGGGTACGTAACACCACACACAGCTCCAATCTGCTGATCAAATTCTCAGATGACACGACTTTGATCGGCCTTATTTCTAGCAGTGATGAGACAGCGTACAGAAGAGAGGTTGACACCCTGATACCGTAGTGCCAAGTATACACATCACTGATAATCTCACCTGCACTGTACACACCGGCTTTGTGGCAAAAAAAAAAGCACAACAGCATCTCTTCCACCTCAGGAGACTCAAGGAGTTCAGCATGGGTCCCCAAATCCCTCTAGACCTTTTACAGGGGCAGAAGTGAGAGAGTACTGACTGGCTGTGTCACAGTCTGGTAGGGGAACTGTACCATCTTTGATCACTGGGCACTGCCAAGAGTGGTACAGGCAACCCAGTACATCTGTAGATGTGAACTTCCCTCCATTGAGGACACTTACAGCAGCAGATGCAGAAAGAAGGCCTGGAAGATCATCAGGGACACCAGTCACCCCAACCATAAACTGGTTCAGCTGCTTCTGTCTGGCAAACAGTACTGCAGTATTAAAACCATGACCAAGAGGCTACGGGACAGCTTCTTTCTACAGGCCATTAAAGGCATCCGTTAGTCTTGCGAGACCATAGAGTCTTCACTCTCCAGGGCGCAGGGCTGGGCAAGGTTGTATGGAAGACCAACAGTTGCCTATGCTGCAAGTCTCCCCTCTCCACAACACCAATGTTGTCCAAGGGAAGGGCATTAGGACCCATACAGCTTGGCACCAGTGTCGTCACAGAGCAATGTGTGATTAAGTGCCTTGCTCAAGGACACAACACGTGTTGCCTCAGTTGGGGCTCGAACTCACGACCTTCAGGTCACTAGTCCAATGCCTTAACCACTTGGCCACGTGCCCACACATTAGACTTTTAAATTCACGTGTCCGTACATCGTGACTGAGTCATAATGCAGAGGTTTTTACTCCCACTCCCTCACGTTTTGGGATGGATGTAAGATTTAAATAAATTCTTTTCTATTCGGATGTTCCAGGGTTGAGTGAAGGGCTAATGAGGTGGCATCTGCTGTGGGCCTGTTGCTCTGTAGGCAAATTGGAGTGGATCTAAGTCACCTCTTGGGCAAGAAATGGTACATTTAATCTCAAAACACTTCACTGTGGATGTAAGTGCCACTGGGTGATAGTCTTTGAGGCAGGTTACCACGCTCTTCTTGGGCACCAGTATAATTGAAGCCTGCTTGAAGCAGGTGGGTACCATATACTCCCAAAGCGAGAAGTTAAAGATCTCAGTGAATACACCAGCCATTTGATCAGCACATGTCCTTAGTACATGGCCAGGTACCCTGTCATGGCTGGATGTTTTGTGGGTTCACCCTCCTTGGGAGATGTGGGAGTTTGTGATGGTTCCTCCATGTTTTGATGGTCAAAGTGAGCATAGAAGGCATTGAGCTTATCTGGGAGCGAAGTCCTGCTGTCTCCCATGTCACTTGATTTAGCTTTACAAGAGGTGATAGTTTTCAAGCCCTGCCACAACTGTCGAGCATCCTTTGTTAATTCAAGTTTGGTCCAGAATTTCCACTTTGCCCATGAGAAGGCTTTCCAGAGATGATGCCTGAATATCTTGCAACTTTCTTGGTTACCCGACTTGAATGCCTCTGATTTGGCTCTCAGCAGATTTTGGATCTCATGGTTGATCAAAGCTTCTGAATGGGGAAGATTCTGAATGATTTAGTAGGGATACAATTGTCTGCAGCTGTTTTAATAAACTCTGTTACAACCATGGTGTATTCATTCAGATCTCTCAATGAATGCTTGAACTGACTTGAAGCAATTCTGTAGCTGCTCCTCTGCCTCCGATAACCACCTCTTCGTTGTCCTAATCTCTGGAGCTTTGCTCTTTAGCCTTTGCCTGTATGCAGGTAGGAGGATAGCCAAGTGATCTGATTTACCACAATCCGGTCTGGACATGGAACTGTGGGCATTCCTTATCTTAGTATAATAGTGGTCTAGCATGTTGGGACCTCTGGTGATACAGGTTATATGCTGATGGTTATTTGGCAGGGATTTCTTCAAACAAGCCTGATTGAAGTCTTTGACTATGATTTGAAATTTGTCGGGATGGATTATTTCTTTGGAGATGACATCATGCAGTATCTCAAGTGTTTTATTATAGTCAGCTGCTGGTAATATGTAAACTACGGTCAGGAATATGGAGAACTCCCTAGCTAAATAGAATGGACTGCATGTGATTGTTAGGTGTTCAGGGTTGGGGGAACATGAGTTCAACAAAATCGCCACATCGGAACACCACCAAGAATTTAACGTGAAACACATACCTCTTCCTTTTGCCTTTCCCGACTTAGCAATTCAGTCCATTCTGTAAATCAAGAAGCTTTTGGGTTTGATCACTGTATCTTGCTGACATTGAGTGAGAGGTTGTTGTTATGACACCACTCAGCTAGGTTTTCAATCTCCCTCCTATATGCTGATTCATCACCACCTTTGGTTCAGCCAACAACAGTAGTGTCATCAGCGAACTTGAATATGGCAATGGAGCTGTGGGAGAAAGCCACGTTTCAATCAAACATACAATGAAACAGACCCCTAGTTCTCTTTAATACAGGAGTCTTGTCCTCAGGTCCTCAATCTTGTTCTCTAGCGGCTGCATATTTGCCAACAAGATGCTGGGTTAGAGGCCTTGACCCTCTGCCTGGCTTGGAGTCACCCTCTTCCTGCTTCACTTTCGGCCATGGCAATGAGCTTTCAACCTTTAAAGGTGCAGTCTGGTTTGCCAAGTCCTTCAGTCAATCATGAGATCTGAAAATCATTTAGTTGATTTAAACAGCTGCCCTGATCAACCAATGGCACATTTACCCAGAATGCACTGCATTGTTTATAGATGATAGGAAAACAGAATGTTATGCAGGAGGGAAGGATTAGAGTGATAGTAGAACAGGTTAAAAAGTTGGAACAGCATCATGGGTCAAAGGGCTTGGAGTATGCTCTACTGTTCTATGCTTATGATATAGACATAAACCCTCCCCAGCAGGTTTAGCAAACCTGTCTGCAAGGATATTGCACCTCCCCCCTCAAGTTTTTGTACAGGTTATACTTTCCACAGAATAGATCCCAATGATCCACAGATCTGAAACTCTGCCTTGGCACTGGTGCATGGCACAAACAGCAGTCCTGAGATTACTACCTTGGAGCTCTTGCTTTTCATTTTTCTTCTCAACTCCCTATTTTCTCCCTGTGATTTTCTACCTATGTTGTGGATGCCAATATGTACCATGACTTCTGTGTGCTCACTCTTCCCCCTTTAGTATGCTGTGGGACTGATCTGAGACAACCCTGACTTTGGCACTTGGGAAGTGATGTACAATCTGGTTGTCTCTTTCACTTCCACAGAGTCTCCTGTCTGTTTCCCTAACTATTGAATCCCTTATCACCACTGAACTCTGCCTCTTCACTGCCACCACTCCCCTTCCCTTTTGAGCCACAGAGTCAGACGCAGTGCTACAGATCTGGTCGCTACGACTTTCTCTGGTAGGTCGTTCCCTGACTCCCCCCCCCCCCCAAAAAAAAAGCAGTATCCAAAGAAGTATACCTGTTATTGAGTGGAACAGCCACATTTCCTTTCTCCTGACAGTCGCCCTGCAACTTCACATGCCTCCTGTAATTTGGGTCTGACTACTTCCCTGTAGTTCCTATCTAACACCCTATCCAGTATGTGCCAAATGTCATCCAGCTGCAGCCCCAGTTCCCTAACATGGTTTATAAGGAGCTGCAGCTGGATACACTTCATGTAGATGTAGTTATTGTAATCCAGGGAGTGTGAAACACAGAATCAAATATTGCTGTGTTGAGTGTACATTCTAGTACAAATTGTTTGGCGACAATAAAGTATAAGGTTATCAGGAAGACTGGAGTTGTGCCAGGGCCCCCCACAATGAACATAAAATACATCACTGACCCTGGACCCATTTTCACTACACTACTAGGCCAAATGGGCACCACAGTAATGTAGCAGTGAGCCCAAAGCTGTTGCAGCTTGGGATGTTGGAGTCTGGAGTTCATTTCTGACACTGTCTCTATGGAGTTTGTACATCTTCCCCATGACCACGTGGGTTTCCTCTAAGTGCTTTGGTTTCCTCTCACAGTCCAAAGATGTGGTTAGTAGGTTAATTGGTTATTGTAAATTGTCCTGTTTAGGCTCGAGTCAAATTGGCTGGGTGGTGTGGCTCATTGGGCTGGACGGGCCTGTTCTGCACTGTATCTCTAAATAAATAAATAAAGTGCTTAATTGCCCAATAATCTCAAGAGCACCGAATGTCCCTACTGCAAACACGAGGAAATCTGCAGATGCTGGAAATTCAAGCAACGTACACAAAATGCTGGTGAACGCAGCAGGCCAGGCAGCATCTATAGGAAAAGGTACAGTCGATGTTTCTGGCCGAGACCCTTCGTCAGGACTAACTGAAAGAAGAGATGGTAAGAGATTTGAAAGTTCCACCAGCATTTTGAATGTCCCTACTGGCTGTGTTTGCTTTTTCAAAACTCATGCTCATAATTTTTAATTTATTTAATTTATTTATTGAGATACAGCACAGAATAGGCTTTTCTGGACCTTAGATTCACAGTGCCCAGCAATCCCCTGATTTAACCCTAGCCTAATTACAGGACAATTTACAGTGACCAATTAACCTACTAACTGGTATGCCTTTGAACTGTTGGGGGGCTGGGAGGGTGGTGGTTGAGGAACTGGAGCATCTGGAGGAAACCCACACGGCCACGGAGAGGACGTACAAACTCCTTACAGGCAACAGTGGGATCCACCGACTAATAGCTGTGCCAATCACAGTCGCACCAAATATCTGTGATAATAAATCTGATACTGAACGTTGTTAGTTGTCGCACCTTAGTCAACCATTCAGACTATGTATCTGTAATCTTTTTTGTGTTTCTTAATAAACCATCAGTAGATTAGGAAAAAAACAATTGACATTTGTGCCAAGTTGACAGCATTTATGTCAATGTCATTGTATGCTTGAGTGTGAAAGGAAATGAACTGAGCAGTTGTAGCATTTTTTAAAAATCATTGTCAGTGATATTTAGTTTTTCAAAAAGAAATGAAAAATGTGGGGGGGGGGTGGGTAAGAAAAAACAACTAAAATACTTGGAAGGTCTGACAGCATCTGTGAAAAGAAAAAGTTATGGATTGCTGGAAACACTGACTGGAATGTGTTCAGGGAGATGGCTACCTATGAACATCACATTAACATTGATGAATATGTGAGACTGTGACTGGCTCCAGAGAGGAGTACATTGAGGCCATTACCATTATTAAACACATCTCTGTGAGGGCATATCAGAAACCATGACTGACAGCAGAGGTCTGGGCACAGCTAGCTGAGGGATTAGGAAGCCTCCTTCAGATCAGAATAAGACAGCTCTCAGCTCAGCAAGAGCTACACTTTCCTGCACCATCAGCAAGGCAAAATGGAATTATCCACAGAGAATTTACAGCCATTTCTGCAACACCAGAGAGGAGGCACATGTGGCATGGTATTCTGACCATAACGGACTATAAGTACACCCTGTGAGTCAATGACTGATGGGCTGAATATCTTTTGTGCTCAGTTTGATGCACAGAATGATGTGCCAGGGAAGGCACTTTGTCTGACCACAGCTGAGGTGAGGAAGACCCCAGGTAGGGGTCAACCCATGAAAAGCTGCAGGGCCTGATAACATACCTGGCTGAGTACTGAGGGGACTGTGCAGCCCAGTTATCAGAGGTTCTGACAGACATCTTTAACATCTCTGGAACAAACCACTGTCGCCTTGGGCTTCAAGGCAGCCAGCATCATCT
The DNA here is from genome assembly GCF_963921235.1 of Mobula hypostoma. Lineage (NCBI taxonomy): Eukaryota > Metazoa > Chordata > Chondrichthyes > Myliobatiformes > Myliobatidae > Mobula > Mobula hypostoma. Next base: position 7,478,353 of record NC_086128.1, read on the forward strand.
CAGTGCAGAAGAAGGCAATAGTAATCTGAGTCAGTCTGTGTTAGCAGAAATATCTCTAGCTCTATCACGCTGAACACTGACCCACTCTCGGGCTGTGTGCTCAGCCTGCTGCTGTTCACACTGCCAACGTACGACTTCACTGCTGGATGCAGTTCAAACCAAATCTTCCAGTTCGCTGATAACACAACAATGGTTGGCTTCATCAAAGATGACGAGACGGCGTACAGAGAGGAGGTAGAGCGGCTTGTAGAGTGGTGTGAGCACAACAACTTGAGTCTCAACGTGGACAATGCCAAACAAATGATTGTGGACTTTAGGAAGGTGCAGGCTGACCACTCCCTACTGTAAATATATGGGAGAGCACATAATTGATGATCTCACCCGGTCCCTCAACACCACCTCTTCGGTTAAGAAAGCACAGCAGCATCTCCACTTCTGGAGGAGATTGAGGCGAGTGAGGCTCCCCTCCCCACTGTTCTGTCCAGCTCTGTCACTGTCCGGTGCAGGAATTGTAAGGCAGCTGACTGCAAGTCCCTACAACAGATTGCGAAGACTGCTTGGAGGATTATCAAGGTAGCTCTTGCACCCATCAGAGAAATTTATCAGGAGCGCTGCATACACAAGGCATTGGCTTAGCATTGTCAATGATCCCTGCCATCTGTCCAACAATGTCTTTGACTGCCCCCACCAATAGACAGGAGGTCTATTAGGCTGTTGGGATGAGAAATAGCTCCATTTCCAAGGCTGTAAGACTACTGAACTTGCTGCCATGATTTCAGGTCTCAACATGTATGAAGTGTCAGTAGTGTTATACTGTTTACTTTTTTAACTTGTGTTGTAAATGCCCTGTATTATTTGTTAATTTGTGGTAATATTTGTGTTGTGGGTGAATTATATATATTTGGTTTGGAGGAATGTTTTTTCATTTGATGGCATACCTGAGTACAGTTGAATGACAATAAACTGAACCTGAACTTGTAGAATAACCAGGCGACAGTTTGGTAAGTGGCCGCCTTCTTAATGTTTATTGCAAGGTCCATCCTATTATGTGCTAAAATAAACATGTCAACAGTGACTTGGATTTTAGTGTCTGAATGCGTATATTAATTTCCTAATTAGTAGCAAGCATGCTTGGCAATGAGTTACATTTGACAATGAAAGTACTTGAGGGAATTTGTTAAAATACAAAAAATAAATTAGAACACTTAGGACAAGGAACAAGAGTAGAGATAAACAGTTGACATTTCAGGTAGATTTTTTTTCATCAGAATCTTTGAGGAAAGACAATCTACTTAAGTTAAATTCCTCCACTAATGTTTTATTGGTTGATTATTCATAATATTTTAACAGATTTCTATCATTTCAATATTTTGTTTTGGTATAATTTGGAAAAAATTGGCGTTTACTTTTTTTTTAAACTGTTACACATGATATGGTATTTTAATCACTGCCCATGTTGGTGAAGCGAATTTAAGTGCAAATATCTTCTTTTCCTGAGGGAGATCACCAAAACCCCATTTGTGGAGAATTAGTTTCTTTTTGTTGTATAACAGACTTTAAGTTATCTCTCTATTTGAGAAAGCAAACACAGATTGCTCAGCCTAGCACTCAGTCTGTAGGAATGGCCATGAACTGCTTATTGCTTGCTACTTTAATTCTCCATCCTACTCCCACTTTGGTCCCCTGCATGATTATAGTGAAGTTCTTTGCAAGATTGAAGAACAACACCTCAGCTCCCACCTGGGTACAGTGCAGCCTTAGCTAGATGTTGAATTGTACACTTTCTGGTAATACTATTGTTTGTTTTAGAAATAACAAGTTTTGATTGTAAGTTAAATAATAGTGGTACTGGCTCAGTTTCTATGTGCATTGGTACAAGCTGACCTACAGGGCATGTCCCACAGCCCAGTAGGATTGTCTGAATTATCACTGTCTAACTATCCCCATTAACCTGTTTGACTGGATGACCCCTGAAACTCAGTCCCTTTGTAATCCTGGCCTTGCCCTGACAGTCTTTTTATCTTTGCATTCCTACAGCCACCTCTGTAAAATTGAAACACACCATTTAAAAAAAAAAGTTTACTTCTCATAGAGCATAGAACATAAAATAGTACAGCACAGTACAGGCCCTTCGGCCCACAATGTTGTGCCGACCCTTAAACCCTGCTTCCCATTTAACCCCCACCTTAAATTCCTCCATATACCTGTCTAGTAGTCTCTTAAATTTCACTAGTGTATCTGCCTCCACCACTGACTCAGGCAGTGCATTCCACGCACCAGCCACTCTCTGAGTAAAAAAAACACTTTCCTCTGATATCTCCCTTGAACTTCCCACCCCTTACCTTAAAGCCATGTCCTCTTGTATTGAGCAGTGGTGCCCTGGGGAAGAGGCGCTGGCTGTCCACTCTATCTATTCCTCTTATTATCTTGTACACCTCTATCATGTCTCCTCTCATCTTCCTTCTCTCCAAAGAGTAAAGCCCTAGCTCCCTTAATCTCTGATCATAATCCATACTCTAAACCAGGCAGCATCCTGGTATAGCTCCTCTGTACCCTTTCCAGTGCTTCTACATCCTTCCACATGGAGTGGCCTAACCAGAGTTTTATAGAGCTGCAACTCAACTCTTAAACTCTATCCTTCGACTTATGAAAGCTAACACTCCATAAGCTTTCTTAACTACCCTATCTACCTGTGAGGCAACTTTCAGGGATCTGTGGACATGTACCCCCAGATCCCTCTGCTCCTCCACACTTCCAAGTATCCTGCCATTTACTTTGTACTCTGCCTCGGAGTTTGTCCTTCCAAAGTGTACCACCTCACACTTTTCCAGGTTGAACTCCATCTGCCACTTCTCAGCCCACTTCTGCATCCTATCAATGTCTCTCTGCAATCTTCGACAATCCTCTACTCTATCCACAACAACACCACCAACCTTTGTATCGTCTGCAAACTTGCCAACTCGCCCTTCTACCCCAACATCCAGGTCGTTAATAAAAATCATGAGAAGTAGAGGTTCCAGAACCGATCCTTGTGGGACACCACTAATCACAACACTCCAATCCGAATGTACTCCCTCCGCCACGACCCTCTGCTTTCTGCAGGCAAGCCAATTCTGAATCCACCTGGCCAAACCTCCCTGGATCCCATGCCTTCTGACTTTCTGAATAAGCCTACCATGTGGAACCTTGTCAAATGCCTTACTAAAATCCATGTAGATCACATCCACTGCACTATCCTCATCTATATGCCTGGTCACCACCTCTAAGAACTCTATCAGGCTTGTTAGACATGATCTGCCCTTCACAAAGCCATGCTGACTGTCCCTGATCAGACCATGAATCTCTAAATGCCCATAGATCCTATCTCTAAGAATCTTTTCCAACAGCTTTTCCACCACAGACGTAAGGCTCACTGGTCCATAATTACCCGGACTATCCCTACTACAACATTCGCCTCCCTCCAATCCTCCGGTCCCATTCCCGTGGACAATGAGGACATGAAGATCCTAGCCAGAGGTTCAGCAATCTCTCCCCTCGCCTCATGGAGCAACTCGGCGAATATTCTGTCGGGCCCCAGGGACTTATCTGTCCTAATATATTTTAACAACTCCAACACCTCCTCTCCCTTAATATCAACATGCTCCAGAACATCAACCTCACTCATATTGTCCTCACTGTCATCAAGTTCCCTCTCATTGGTGAATACCGAAGAGAAGTATTCATTGAGGACCTCGCTGACTTCCACAGCCTCCAGGCATATCTTCCCACCTTTATCTCTAATCGGTCCTATCGTCACTCCTGTCATCTTTTTGTTCTTCACATAATTGAAGAATGCCTTGGGGTTTTCCTTTACCCTACTCGCCAAGGCCTCCTCATGCCCCCTTCCTTTCTTGCTTCCCTATATTCCTCAATAGACCCATCTGATCCTTGCTTCCTAAACCTCATGTATGCTGCCTTCTTCCACTTGACTAGATTCTCCACCTCATTTGTCACCCATGGTTCCTTCACCCTACCATCCTTTATCTTCCTCACCGGGACAAATTTATCCCTTACATCCCGCAAGAGATCCCTAAACATCGACCACATATCCATAGTACATTTCCCTACAAAAACATCATCCCAATTCACACCCGCAAGTTCTAGCCTTATAACCTCATAATTTGCCCTTCTCCAATTAAAAATGTTCCTGTCCTCTCTGATTCTATCCTTTTCCATGATAATGTTAAAGACGAGGGAGCAGTGGTCACTGTCCCCCAGATGCTCACCCACTGAGAGATCTGTGACCTGACTCTGACTCAGTCTAACTCATAAAATACGATTCAGTAAAGTTCTGCAGAGTCTAGAGCTATTTATTTCAACACAACTTTTGCTTTCTATTTTTGTATTTAAAGTTATTTGAGATTTAATTTCTCTGAATGAAACTGTTTCTCTTAAGCAGTCCCTCAGGTGAAGGATAACTTGTTTTCACCCTGGTTTTGTGAGTTTGGGGTGGCCTCTTAAGTTCTTTTGAGTACTCCTTCAGAGGTTCTCAAGAGTTGGTGATGATGTTACACTTCAAGGAAGCATTGAGCAAATTCTTCATTTTTTTTTCCTCTTCTGTCTGCCTGGTAATTTGTCTATGACAGCTTGAAGATTCGACATTGCATTTAAAACTTTGACAGTCTTTAAACGTGTGGTGGTGAGTATATTGAATGGATGCATCATGGACTGGTATGGAAACACCAATGCCCTTGAATGGAAAATTGTACAAAAATTGTGGATATGGACCAGTCTATGGATAAAGCCCTCCCCATAATTAGCACGTGTACAAGGAGCACTGTCGCAGGAGAGCAGCATCTATCATCAGGGACCCATCCCTCCACCACGCAGGTCTCTTCTTGCTGCTGTCATCAGGAAGAAGGTACAGGAGCCTCAGGACCTGTACCACCAAGTTCAGGAACAGTTATTACCCCTCAATCATCAGGCTCTTGAATCAGAGGAGATAACTACACTCAGTTTCACTTTCCCTGTCACTGAACTGTTCCCTCAACCTATGGACTCACTTTCAAGGACTCTTGATCTCATGTTCTTGATATTTATTGCTTATTTATTATTTTTTCACTTGTATTTGCACAGTTTGTCTTGTGCACACCAGTTGTTTGTTCTGGTGGGTGCTGTCTTTCATTGATTCTATTGTGGTTCTTGGATTTATTGTGTATGCCTGCAAGAAAACAAATTTCAGGGTTGTATGTGGTGACGTGTATGTACTGTGATAATAAATTTACTTTGAACTTTACAGAAGGTAGCTCCTCTACTATAATTACAAACCAAGAGAAACTAATCAACTACAAATGCAAGGTATTCTTGGATTGAAACCACCTTAATTAAAGGGAAAGGAAATATCCACATATGTAATAAAGGCAGGTCAAATAAAAAAAATAAGATGGATGGAGAATGTAGCATGCTTAGCTACTTATTGATAGCCAATGCCTGTGTGGGTTCTACAGTACTAGAAATGTTATCTCTGTGATGGAGTTTGAGGGATAGAGGCAACCAATAGCAGCTGGAAGACTGGCTTCTGCAACAACAACCTAATTTGTGCTAGCCTTTCTGACAAAAGGCTGAAGAACCTATGGACTTTGGATAGGAAGTACAGAAGCCTCGGGTCTCACACCACCAGGTTCAGGAACAGTTATTACCCTTCAACCATCAGGCTCTTGGACATGTGGGGATAACTTCACTCACCTCAGCTCCGAACTGATTCCACACTCACTTTCAAGGACTCTACAACTCGTTCTCAGTATTGTTTATTTAATTATTTTTATTTGCACAGTTTATCATCTTTTGCACCTTGGTTGTTTGTAATAGGGGAAGAGGTAAAAAGCCAGAGTGGGGAATAATTCTCAACTTCTGCCATCCCCAAAGGGATCCTACCACCAAACACATCTCTACCTCCCTCCCACTTCCTGCTTTCTGTAGAGATCGCTTCCTCCTCGATTTCCTTGTCCATTCGTCCCTCCTGGCACTTATCCCTGCAAGCGGCCAAAGCGGTCTACCTGCCCATTCACTTCCTCCCTTGCCTCCATTCAGGGCCCCAAACAATCCTTCCAGCTCAGGCACACTTCACCTGCAAATCTGTTGGGGTTGTCTATTGTTTCAGGTGCTCCCGATGCAGCCTCCTTAACATTGGTGAGTCCCAACGTAATTTGGGGAACTGCTTTGTCGAGTGCCTCCACTCCCTCTGTCAAAGGCAGAATTTCCTGGTGGCTAACCATATAAATTCTTATCCCCATTCCTGCTCTGACATGTCAGTCCATGGTCTCCCCTTGTGCCAGGCAACACCTTATGAATATTGATTTCACTTTCTGGTACATTTTCCCCCGATCCCTGTTCTTCTGTTCCGAACTTGGGTCCCCAACCTCTTCTCACGTGTCTGTCACATTCCCCAGTGCCCTTCCTCCTTCCCTTTCTCCCATTGTCCACTCTCCTCTCCTATCAGATTCCTTCTTCTCCAGCCCTTTACATTTCCCACCCACCTGGCTCCACCAAGCGAATCCTCTTTCCCCTCTTCCCCTCCCCCCACACTTTTTATTCTGGTGTTTTCCCCCTCCCCCTTTCCAGTCCTGATGGAGGATCTTGACCCTAAACGTCGACTGTTTATTCCCCTCCATAGAAGCTGCCTGGTCTGCCGAGTTCCTCCAGCATGTTGTGTGTGTTGCTCTGGATTTCCAACATCTGTAGAATTTCTTGTGTTTATCTACAATATGTGACAACTCTTAAGAAAATGCAATAGGCAGCACCATGTATTCATTGACCTTGTTAAAACTTTTGACTGTATCAATGGTAGGGACTATAGAATGGCCTTCTCAAATTTTGCTGCCCACAAAATAAGTCTCCATATTGTATTTGCTTACAAGCTGTGATACTAACCATTTGAGTCTATAATGGAACCAATGACTGAATGCTGGTGTCAAGCAAGGCTGGGTCATTGCACAAGGTTTTCTGAAGTTCAAGTTTAAGTTTAATTGTCATGCATCCATACATGAATATCCATGAATACAGCAAAACGAAGCAGTGTTGCTCCTTGTCCAAGGTACAAAACGCAGTACCGATATTCATACACAGCATAAGGCACATATATGATAGCTGTAAATGTACAGTCACACAAAAAATTATAGCCCAAGTCCTTGAGTGACATGTCCTGGAGATTGATGGTGCATGGGATGTTATTGGCAAGAACAAGCCCATAGCAGTCTGGTCAATCCAACTTGTCTTCTACTGAGCGAACACTGGAGGGTAGCACCGACAGGAGGGCCCAGCCTCCAATCCAGCATGGAGCCACGCCTCTGCTCTCTCCCACACCACTTCTGGTGTCTCTTTGCTGGGCAGCTGCAACAGGCAATACTGCAACTTGAGGGCATAGTCTGCGCTACAAGCGAGGCCACATTACCAATGTCCAACAGAGTCTTGCGATCCAAGACAAGACAAGAAAATGTCTAAGGCATCACTCGCTGTTAGACTGCACACCGCCTTTGTGCACCAACTCTACCTTCCTGTAGCAGGCAGCAACATTTTCCACACCAAGTCCAATAAAGCAACTCGCCAGTGGAGTAGTAAGTGTCTAGAGATCGTATATTTGTGTCCTTTACGTTTTTTTAATATATGTTTGGTTGGACCCAGAGTGGTCCTTGTGACCACATGTTCTGCCATCTTACTAGATTTACTGAAATTTAAGGCTGTAATTCCCAAACCATGTCCATTGTTCTGGATTGGGTGCTGTCTTCTATGGCATGTTTATTGCAAGTTTTTACTCAAGCTTGCTTACCATATGTTTTGTTTTTAAAATACTTGTTCTTTTAAAGTATCTTTGTGTTCACTTCTGTTTGTTTCTTGAAGCACCTTTGAATTCTTTTTCTAAATTGAGGCTACTAAAAACTGGTATCATAGATGGGTGAAGCACAGAACCAAGCCTTCAGATGCTTCCAATTTTCTTTTCAGGATCAAATTCCATACAGTGAAAGCCAGGACTATTGCTTCTCAAGCCTTGGAATTAGCCATCTTGAAGGCTAATAAGATATCTTTTTATTTTCTCTTTCTACTTTGTTTTCTACTGTCCTACTTTTTAAAATATTGAGCAGATCCTTTGTTGCTGTTTTCTGAGATTCTGGATGCTCTTGGGGTAAAGCTTGATTGCTTGGATGCATTGGACTTTCTGCATACATGAAAACCCTGTGGTGCCTTCAACAGCCTGGCTACAGTGCTAGAAAACTCTCTTCCAATATTAGCCATGCCTCTTGCCATATAATTTGGTACAGCTGTATTGCTGACTGATACAGCAATGCAGAGAATTATCAACCTTTAAAAGATATCTTTAAAACCTTTAAAAAAAACCGATCCATCTTGCTCAATTACACATGCACCAGGTACAGTTTAACACACTGCCTCTTTAACCTCACCACATCAACCACCACCAAGTTTTAGGGTTACAGCTGCAGTTATGTACTTGTGCTTCTTGGGCATACCATCCTAAGCAGAAGGCAACTGATCCACACAAACCACCACAACTTCCCAAGTAACAAACTACACTTGGGGGCTGTGTCAAGCTGTGCTGAGCAGACTCACTCACTTATTCATTGAGTCAACGAGGTCAGCTGATGGCCACTCTCTCTATGCCTGCTCACTCTTCCACCACAGCACTTTCTGTTCACTTCTGACTTGTGAGCAGTTCGGGTTACAAACTATTCTTGGGAATGGAGGAACCCTGTCATAACCTGGGAACTACTTGTAATCATAGCATTTTTGTAAATGCTGCTTTGTTTTTGGCAGACCAGATGCTTTTTCCTCCATGCAAAACTGCTGTAATTCTCATCATCTGATCAACCAATGAATTTCTTGAGGTTCTTTTAGGTTTTCCTTTGTATTGGAAGGGTGTCAAATTTAGAAAATAGTCAAACTATTCTGGTTTTGACAGTAAAGTCCCAAAGTTGCTATTAACTTAAAATCTATTTATCCTGTTGCCTTTCAAAGATGGCTGCTTTAAAGTTAGTAACTACTAATAAAATTGAAAATAAAGTATGAATAATCACATTTTCTAAATGGAACTTTTTGCTATGTTTGTGGTGACCTTAACTTCAAGGTATTCATGTAAATTACAAACATTTAGCTAGGGTTTGCAGGCTATTCTGTGAAGATTTTATTCCATTGGTATTAGTACAGTTGCTGACAAGATTGGTAAGAATTCTTATAGCTAAATATTTTCTGGATAGAAAGTTGCAGCAATTGTAGATGAACAGTCATTTGTTACACATATTCTATGTTGGAGTTTTCAAGCATATTTAATGTACATATTTGGAATAGCTGGGTGAAGGACCTCCATGTCCAACACTTAATAGTTGCTTGGTATATCTTGGTCCAACTGACTGAGTCCTGAAATATCTGCTGGACTGGATTTATGGCAGGTAATGAGTGAACCAGTACTGGGTGTACACTTGTAGGCTCTTTATCCTTGCCAGCCTGCGTTTGGCATTCACATTTGTCCATGATGGCATTGATATAAGTGACCACTGAACAGACTTTGTCGAGATCAAAGACTGTTCAGTGGTCACTTGTATTAATGCCATCATGGCACACTGAGCGTGCTTAATAAGATGGCTTCAGATCACATCCTGTAGCTGAAACCGGGATGTACATGTGATCTTCTGAGTCACTGGTGCAGAACATCCATTATGACAATCTTGTGGCTCAGTTTATTCCTGACTACCATTACTATTGTGCCAAGGGCTCAACTCTGGTTCAGTTATAAGAGCTTGCTGGGAGCAGCACCAGTTAATAGTCTTGTGAGACCATGGATTTGTGCCTTGGAAGGTTTCCAGGGCGCAGGCCTGGGCAAGGTTGTATGGAAGACCAGCAGTTGCCCATACTGCAAGTCTCCCCTCTCCATGCCACCGATGTTGTCCAAGGGAATAGCACTAAGGCTGATGCAGCTTGGCACCGGTGTCGTCGCAGAGCAATGTATGGTTAAATGCCTTGCTCAAGGACACAACACGCTGCCTCAGCTGAGGCTCGAACTAGCGACCTTCAGATCACTGGACCGACACCTTAACCACCTGGCCACGCACCAACACAGTTATACTGAATAATAATGAAATACTAGCTGAATGAAAATGCAGTGCAGGACTACTTGCATGCTGGACAATAATTTTTTTTTAAAAAGCATGCAGTTGTCAAAATTAAGCAATTTCACAGCCAGCGGATCAGATTAAAGCTCTGATTGTGATAGGTGGTTGATGACTAGAAAGCTAATGGGAAAAACATCATCATCTTCAATGATAGTGTCAAATAAATAAATGATCCATCTTTACTTTCTTTTGAAGTGCGCACCATCACTGACACCAGACTCCAGCCAATTTGATTCACTCTGTCACATCAAGGAGGAACTGAGAGGGCCACATATAGCAAAGGCTACAGGTTCAAACAGCATACGAGCTGTAGTACTGAAGCTTTATGGTTTGCAATTCCAGCCAAGCTCTAATGGTATTGTTACAGCACAGTCATTCATCCAGTATTGTGGAAAATGGCTTGAGTATGTCCACTTCAAAAAAAAACCTGGACAGATCCAGTCAGCTGATTAACATCCAATCTGCCTACACTCAGACATCAGCAGAGTAACAGAGATCATCCCAGTAAATAAAGTAGTCCATACCAGCATGCAGTAGGACCTAGATAACATACAGGTTTGAGCTGATAAGTGACAAATAATGTTCACATAATGGCAATGTCAGTCAAAGATCACTTCTAACAAGTGAGAATTAATCCACTTGCTCTTTGACATTCAATTGTATTATTATTGCTGAGTCCTCCACCATCAATATCCTGGAGGTCACCATTGACCAGCAGCTCAGCTCCATCAACCACATAAACACCATTGGTTCTGAGTCCTGGAACTTCCTGCCCAACAGCATTGTGGAAATACCTTTAACTAAATACTGCTGCTCCATTTTATGTGGTCATATTTCTCAAGTCAAATTAGATGTAACATTTTCATGGAGACTTTGAGAATCTACTTTAATTTCTATCCCTATCCACCTTTGTAATCCTGTGCTTTGACTGAGCTCGGAATAGTATCATTTTTGGCAGCGTCCCCATGAGCAGTCTGTTGGAGCTGATTGAATGTAATTAGGACATCAGTGCTATGAATGTTATTACGGGGAGAGAAGACTGATTTATGTCCAGTCCGTGGATTTTGAGGATTTTGCAGATAGAACAGTACAACACAGGAACAGGCCCTTTGGCTCACAGTGTTGTGGTGAGTGAATTAAACTGGTAATCAAGTAGCCAACTCAACTAATTCCCTCAGTCCATATTCTTCCATTTTCCTTGTACCCGTGATCTAAACATCTCTCAAAAGTTTCTAATGTATCTGTGTTTACCACCACCCCAGACAGCGCATTCCATGCATCCACCACTTTGTGCTTTTTAAAAAAAACTTGTCCCTCACAACTCCTTTGAAATTACCCCCGTCATGTTAAATACATGCCCTTTAGCAGGGGTCCCCAACCTTTTTTGCACCGCGGACCGGTTTAATATTAACAATATTCTTGCTATCTGGCTGACCGAGGTTGGGGGGGGGGCGGTGGTGTTTAAATAGGGTTAAACTCACCTCAACATGTCTTTTACAGTTGGGGTTGCCAACTTTCTCACTCCCAAATAAGGGACAAAGTAGCAGTCAAATCTCAGGACACTTGTGTTTACCCCAGGAAAGACTACGATGACCATGAAGCCTTGCACGGGCACCTGTGTGCGCATGCATGACGTGTGCATATGTGATGTGCCATTGCACGTACGTGGCGGTTTTTTTTCCACAAATCGGTTTTGGCTTAACCTTCCCCACTACACTGTACATACATTATTTCTGCTTTATATACGCCATGTATTTATCATATCATTCCTGCTTTTACTATATGTTAGTATTATTTTAGGTTTTATATGTTATTTGGTAGGTTATTTTTTGGGTCTGAGAATGCTCAAAAATTTTTCCCATATACTGTAAATTAATGGTAATTGCTTCTGCGCTTTACGCCATTTCGACACAAAAGGTTTCATAAAAACGCTCTACCTTAACGGGGGAAATATGGGACAAGGGCGGTCCCGTATGGAACAAACCAATTTAGCCCAATATACGGGATGTCCTGGCAAATACGGGACAGTTGGCAACCCTTTGTTCAAGTTCAACAGGGCGTGACAGGGAATGAGGAAAGGTGCAGCTGACTCATATCGTTTCCTTGTGGCCTGGTACTGGTCCGCGGCCCGGTGGTTTGGGACCACTGCCCTTTGGTATAAGACATTTCAACCCTGGGAAAAATATACTGTCTGTCTCCTCTTATCTATGCCTCTCATATCAGTTTTCTCCTCGGCATCTGCTGCTCCATATAAACAACCTAAGTTTGTACAAACTTTTGGTATAGCACATCCCCTCTAATCCAGGCAACAGCACCAACATCCTTCCTATAATGAGGTGACTAGAGCTGTATGTAGTACTCCAGATGCAGCCTAACTAGAGTTTTATAAAGCTGCAACAGAATGTCCTGACTTTTGAACTCAAAGCCTCAACTAATAGAGGGAAGGATGCCATTGCCTTCTTAACCACCCTATCAACCTGTGTAGCCACTTTCAGGGAGCTTTGAACTTGAACTTCACAATCCCTCTGCTCATCAAAACTTAAGGGTTTTGCTCTTAACATGTACTGTCTCTTTACATTTGACTTACCAAGATGCAACACTTCACATTTACCTGGGTTGAACTTCATCTGCCATTTCTCTGCCCATATCTGCAACTGATCTATATTCTGCTGTATTCTTTGTCAGTCTTCTAAGCTCTCTGCACCACCAGCAATCTTCGTATCATTGCTAACCCACCCATTTACGTGCACTTTCATCCAGGTCATTTATATACATCACAAATAGCAGAGGCCCCAGTGTCCTTGTGGAACACCACTAATCACATACCTCCATCTAGAATAAATCCCTTGGATTACTATGCCCTGTCTTCTAAGGGCAAGCCACTGCTGAATCCAAACGGCCCATTCAGTATGGATCCCATGCATCTTCATCTTCTGGATGAGCTTCCCATGAGGGCACTTGTCAGGCGCCTTACTAAAATCCATGTAAACAATGTCCACAGCTCTACCTTCATCAATCACCCTTGTCACCTTGTCAAAAAACTTAATCAATTAGTAAGACATGACTTGCCCTGCACAAAGCCATGCTGGCTCGCCCTAATTAAGCGATGTTTTTCCAAATGCTCAGAAATCCTATCCTGAAAAGTTCTCTCCAGTAACTTCCCTACCCCTGACATGAGACTCACTGGTCCATAATTGACAGGATTATCCTGGTTCCCTTCTTGAACAATGAAACATTAGCTACTTGCCTTACTTGCCTATCCTCCGGAACCTCACCTGTGGCGAGAGAGGACACAAAGATATTGGTCAAAGCCCCAGAAATATCTTCTCTTGCTTCTCTTAATAATGTAGGCTATATCTCATCAGGCCCTGAGGACTCATCTGCCTTAATACTCTTTAAGAGACCCAGTGCTACCTCATCTACTTCAAAATGCCCCAACATATTAGTATTCTCAGCACTGATCTCCCTATCCTTCATGTCCTTGGTAAATACTGATGTAAAGTGTTCATTAAGTACCTCACCCATATCTTTTTCATCCAAGCAAATGTTCCCCCCCCCCACTTTATCTCTGAGTGGTCCTACCCTCTCCCTAGTTATCCTCTTGCTCTTTAATCCTACTTGCCAAGGAATTTTTATGGCCCCTCCTGGCTTTCTTAATTCCCTTTGAGTGCTTTTCTGCCTTCTTTACAGTCCTTAAGTGTTTTTGCTTGATTCTACCTTCCTAAACTTTACATTTTTTTTTCTTTTTTCTTGACTAAATTTATTGCCTCTCTCAACATCCAAGGTTCTCTTACCTTGCCATTCTTGTCCTTCCTTCTGACTGGAACATACCTGTCATGTACTCTATTGAGATACATTAGTGTGCCTCTCCAGTACTTTGAGGCATCTGTTGTAGATAGTCCAGCAGAATTGAGATTACAGTTGTCTGGTAGACACAGAACAATATGGTCTGGCCCACAGTGTTGTACTGATCTTTTAACCTACTCTGAGATCAATCTAATCCTTTCCTCCACGTAGGCACATGGATGATAGAAAATAGAGGGCTATCTACGAGTCTCTAAAATGTCCCCAATATACCTGCCTCTACCACTACCCCAGCAGTGCCTTCCATGCACCCATCCCTCACCATGTTTTTTTTAAAAAAACATCTACCCCTGACATCGTCCCTATGCTTTCCTCCAATCACCATAAAATTATGCCCCCTTATATTAGCCATTTCTGCTCTGGGGAAAATGTCTCTGGCTATCCACTTTATGCCTCTTATCATATACACCTATATCACGTCACTTCTCGTCCTCCACCTCCTCTCCAAAGAGAAAAGCTTTAGCTTGCTCAGTTTATCCTCAAGATATGCTTTTTATAAATCAGGCAGCATCCTGGTAAAGCATCTCTGCACCCTCTCTAAAGCTTCCATATACTTTATATAATGCAACCAGAGCTGAACATAAAACTCCCATGTGTGGTCTAACCAGAGTTCTATAAAGCTACAACATTGCCACATGCTCCCGAACACAATCCCCCGATTAATGAAGATCATATGTCTTAACTGCTGTATCAACATATGTGGCAACTTTGAGGTCCATGTCCACAGAACCCTCGAAGTCCTCTATTGCTCCACACTGTTAAGAATACTGCCATTAACCCTATATTTTGCCTTCAAGTTCGACCTTCCAAAGTGTATCACATTATACTTTTCTGGATTGAATTTCATCTGCCATTTTTTTAGTGCAAATCTGCATTCTATTAAAGGTTTATTTTATTGTCAAAGTATGCATTACAATTCATCTTCAGATAGCCAGGAAATACAGAAAAACCATGGAGGTTGTTGAAAAGGCATCAACCCCCCCCCCCATCGCACGAAAAAGTAACAAAGCTCGCAAACACCCCCTCCCTCACACACAAACTAACAGATCACCCACGTGGTAAATGGCAGCTGGATTGTCAAACCCCCAAATGCCCAACCCAATTTCCTGTTACAATCTACAACAACCTGTTATGCTCTCCACACCACCAACAACCTTCATGTCATCTGCAAACCTACTAATGCATCCTTCCACCTCCTCAGCTTAATCATCTATAAAAATCGTAAAGTGCAGGGGTCCCAGAACAGAACAGATCCCTGTGGAATACCGACCTCCAGGTAGGATATATTCCATCTGCCACCACCTTCTGCCTTCTGTAGGCAAACTAATTCTATATCAAAGCAGTCAAATTTCCCTGGATCCCATGCTTCCTGACTTTCTGAATGAGCCCACCATTGTGAACTTAGTCGAATGCCTTCCATATACACCACATTCACTGCTCTACTTTCATCAATTTGTTTTGTCACTTTCTCAAATAATTCAATCAGGCTTGTAAGTCGTGAGCTGTCCTTCGCAAAGCTATGCTGACTATCCCTAATCAGACTATGCTTTTCCAAATGCATGCAAATCCTGTCTCTAAGAATTCCCTCCAAAAGTTTGCCTGCTTTTGATGTAAGGTTTATTAGTCTGTAATTCCTAGGATTATCCCTATTGCCTTTCTTGAAAAAAGGAACAGCATTTGCCATCCCCTAGTCTTCTTGTACTACTCCCATGGCCAGTGTGGATCATTGCCAAATGCGCAGCGATCTCTTCCCATGCTTCCGGTAGTAACCTGAGTTAGTATATCCTGTCTATCCCTGAGGATTTATTTAACCTAATGTTTTTCAAAATTCTGGCACATCCTCTTTTTTTGAACATTGACGTTCCTGTATATAAGCCTGTTTTACGCTGTCCTCGCATTCGTCATGAGAGCATTGGTTAAGATCACAACTGGCTCGCCATCATGGAGCAGATACAAGATGGAGTCTTATTTATGTAGGTGGTTAAATTTGAGAACATTTCTCCAGACAATTGAAGGCTGTTGTAAGATTAAAAGCAGCCATTTGTAGTGATAGTGATTGATACTCTGAGTCTCTGGAGTGGGACTTGATTTTTCAAACTTAGACTCTGCCAGGAATGCAAGCAACTGAGAGCCAGCTGACAAAAACAGATTTCATCAGAACTCAAGTATTGCAGTTGTTACATTCCTCTGCAGCAAATGAATAATATTTATATTGGATGCCTAAAGGGGAGGGTGAGCAGCCAGGAGTCTTGGTATATATTGGCACCAATGATATATGTGTAGGAAAGGTGAGGAAGTCCTAAAGAGAGATTTTAGGGAGAAAGTTGAACAGCAGAACCTTCAGGGTGGTAATCTCTGGATTGCTGCCTGTGCCATGTGTCAGTGAGGGTAAGAATAGGATGATTTGATGACTGAATGATTGACCGAGGAACTGGGGCAGGGTTTCAGATATGTTTCATTTGGATCTTTCTGGGGAAGATAGGACCTGTACAAAAGGATGGGTTAGACCTGAACCTGAGCAGGTTTGCTAGAGCTGTTTGGGAGGGTTTAAACTAATTTGGCAGGAGGCTGGGAGCCAGCATGATAGGGCTGAGGATGGGGAAGTTGGTTTATAAACATAGGCAATGTGTAATGAGACTCCTAGCGAGGAGAGGCTGATGATAGGGCAAAATTACAGTGAGTAGGATGAGTTGCAATGTAAAAAGGGAGAAAATCAAAAAGGGTGATGAATGCATGCAGTATATGAAGCTAAGGTAAATAGTGCAGCACAGTTACATATTGGCATGTATGATGTGGTAGGCATCAATTAATCATGGTTGAAAGAAGATTATAGCTGGGAGCTTAATGTGCAAGGATATACGTTGTATTGAAAGGACAGGCAAGTAGGCAGAGGGGGTGGGGTGGCTCTGTTGATATTAATAAAAAGAAATCAAATCTTTAGAAAGAGGTGACATAGGATCAGAAAGTGTAGAATTGTTATGGGTAGAGCTAAAAAACTGCAAGGGTAAAAAGACCCTGATAGTAGTTCTATATAGATCCTCAAACATTAACAGAGATATAGTCTATAAATTACCACGGTAGACAGAAAATCCATGTAAAAAGACCACAAGATATAGGAGCAAAATTAGGTCATTTGGTCCATCGAATCTGTTCCGCCATTTCATCATGGCTGCTCCAATCTCCTGCCTTCTCCCTGTATCCCTCCATGCTCTGACTAATCAAGACTCTATCAACCTCTGGCTTAAGTATATCCAATGACTTGGCCGCCACAGCTGCCTGTGGCAAAGATTTCCAGATTTCCCACTCTCTGGCTGAAGAAGGTGACTTGTCTACCTTCAGACCTTTCAGTTTCCCTAGTAATTGTGATTTCACACATTTCTGCTCCCTGATGCTTTCAAACTTCTGACATACTGCTAGTGCCTTCCACAGTTAATACTGATCCAAAATACTTAGTTCGTCTGCCATTTCCTTGTCCCCTATTACTACCTCTCCAGCATCATTTTCCAGTGGTCCGCTATCTACTCTTGCCTCTCTTATACACTTTATGTATCTGAGGAAACTTTTGGTATCCTCTTGAATATTATTGGCTAGCTTACCTTCGTATTCCATCTCTTCCTTCTTTGGCTTTTTTAGTTGCATTCTGTTTGTTTTTAAAAGCTGCCCAATCCTTGAACTTCCCACTAATTTTTGCTCTATTATACGCCCTTTCCTTGGCTTTCAAGTTGGTTTTGTCTTCTCTTGTTAGCCTTGGTTGTGTCATTCTTCCTTCAGAATACTTCTTCCTCTTTGGAATGTATATAACCTGTGCCTTCTGAATTGCTCCTAGAAATTCCAGCCATTGCTGCTCTGCCATCATCCCTGCCAGTGTTCTTTTCCAGTCAATTTTAGCCAGCTCCCCTCTCATGCCTCTGTAAATTCCTTTACTCCACTATAATACTGATACATCTGACATTAGCTTCCCCTTCTCAAATTTCAGGGTGAATTCTATCACATGATGATCACTTTTTCCTCAGAGTTCTTTTACCTTAAGCTCACTAATCAATTCTGGTTTGTTACACAACATCCAATACAGAATAACTGATCCCCTACTGAGCTTAACCATGAGCTTCTCTAAAAAAGCCTTCTAGAAATTCCCAAACCTGAGTTTGCCAATCTACCTGCATATTGAAATCCCCCACGACTATTGTAACATTGCCCTTTTGGCATGCATTTTCTATCTCCCAATGTAATCTGTTTAGGGGTCTGTATATAACTCTCATCATCATCTTTGCAGTTCCTTAGCTCTACCCACAACGATTCAACAGCTTCCAATCCTATGTCGCCTCTTTCTAATGATTTGATTTCATATTTTTTTTTATCAACAGAGCCACACCACTCTCTGCCTATCTACCTGTCTTTTCACTACAATGTGTATCTTTGGACATTTATAATCTTCTTTCAGCCACAATTCAGTGATGCCCACAATGTCATACATGCCAATCTGTAACTGTGGTACAAGATCATCCACCTTATTCCGTGTACTGCGCACATTCAAATATAACTAGTCTTCAGTCCTGTATTCACCCTTTTTGATTTTGTCTGCCTTTTATGTTGCAACTTATCCTGTTGATTGCAGTTTTGCCCTATCATCAGCCTCTCCTTGCTAGCAGACTCACTCACACTGCCTCTATTTGTAAACCAACTACAGGTAGCCTCCGTTTTCCGAACGTTTGCTTTACGACACCTCGCTGTTACGAAAGACCTACATTAGTTACCTGTTTTCGCTAACAGAAGGTGTTTTCACAGTTACGAAAAAAGGCAGTGTGTGCCCGAGCAGCTAAACTCCTCCCCCAGAACTGCATTCTAGCTGCCATTGCTTAAACACGTGCTTTATCTCGATTTATTTGTGCATCCGTTAGCAAGATGAGTTCTAAGGTATCGGAAAAGCCGAAGAGAGCTCGTAAGGGTGTTTCGATCATGGTGAATAAAGTAAGGACATTGTCCGCGCATTGGACTTGCCTGCGTCCACCATTCGCACTATTTATATGCAGAAAGAAAGAATTTTGAAAGCTGCCAATGTTACTGTTGGTTCTGCTCATAGCAAAGTGGTCTCTCTTAGTCGGCGGCCAATAATGGATAAAATGGAAAGTCTATTGCTTGAGTGGATTGATGGGTGTACAAAGCGTGGTGTTCCGTTAAGTTCTCTTATACTTAAGGAGAAATCAGTCAGTCTTTTTAATAGGCTGAAACAGAAGGCACTGAACGATGGTGATGAAAGTGTTGCGAAAGTGGAATTTAAAGGTAGTCATGGGTGGTTTGATCGGTTTCTGAGGTGAGGGCAGCTTCATAGTTTAACATTTACCGGAGAGAGTGCTTCGGCTGATACTGAAACTGCCGAAAAGTTCCCAGCGGAACTGAAGAAAATAATTACAGAAAGTGGTCATTGGTATAAGCAAGTGTTTAACTGTGACAAAACTGCAATTTACTGTGTTGGAAAAAATTGCCAAGCAAGACATTTATTTCAATAGAAGAAAAACAGGCTAAGGGACACAAGGCATCGAAGGACAGGTTTACCCTAATGCCTATTATTAACGCCACTGGTGATGCTGTCCTTAAGCCTCTACTAGTGTACCATTCAGAAAATCCGAGGGCACTTAAAGGCGTTGATAAGAAAACACTTCCCGTTGTGTTCCGTTCACGTCCAAGTGGTTGGAATACCCAAGTGTTTTTTTCTGAGTACATGAGTGGATACATAGAAACATAGAAAATAGGTGCAGGAGTGGGCCATTCGGCCCTTCGAGCCTGCACCGCCATTTATTATGATCATGGCTGATCATCCAACTCAGAACCCCGCCCCAGCCTTCCCTCCATACCCCCTGACCCCCGTAGCCACAAGGGCCATATCTAACTCCCTCTTAAATATAGCCAATGAACTGGCCTCAACTGTTTCCTGTGGCAGAGAATTCCACAGATTCACCACTCTCTGTGTGAAGAAGTTTTTCCTAATCTCGGTCCTAAAAGGCTTCCCCTCTATCCTCAAACTGTGGCCCCTCATTCTGAACTTCCCCAACATCGGGAACAATCTTCCTGCATCTAGCCTGTCTAATCCCTTTAGGATCTTATACGTTTCAATCAGATCCCCCCTCAATCTTCTAAATTCCAACGAGTACAAGCCCAGTTCATCCAGTCTTTCTTCATATGAAAGTCCTTCCATCCCAGGAATCAATCTGGTGAACCTTCTTTGTACTCCCTCTAAGGGAAGGATGTCTTTCCTCAGATTAGGGGACCAAACCTGCACACAATACTCCAGGTGTGGCCTTGTACAACTGCAGTAGTACCTCCCTGCTCCTGTACTCGAATCCTCTCGCTATAAATGCCAGCATACCATTTGCCTTTTTCACCGCCTGCTGTACCTGCATGCCCACTTTCAATGACTGGTGTATAATGACACCCAGGTCTCGTTGCACCTCCCCTTTTCCTAATCGGCCACCATTCAGATAATAATCTGTTTTCCTATTTTTGCCACCAAAGTGGATAACTTCACATTTATCCACATTAAATTGCATCTGCCATGAATTTGCCCACTCACCCAACCTATCCAAGTCACCCTGCATCCTCTTAGCATCCTCCTCACTGCTAACACTGCCGCCCAGCTTCGTGTCATCCGCAGACTTGGAGATGCTGCATTTAATTCCCTCATCCAAGTTATTAATATATATTGTAAACAACTGGGGTCCCAGCACTGAGCCTTGCGGTACCCCACTAGTCACCGCCTGCCATTCTGAAAAGGTCCCGTTTATTCCCACTCTTTGCTTCCTGTCTGCTAACCAATTCTCCACCCACACCAATACCTTACCCCCAATACCGTGTGCTTTAAGTTTGCACACTAATCTCTTGTGTGGGACCTTGTCAAAAGCCTTTTGAAAATCCAAATATACCACATCCACTGGTTCTCCCCTATCCACTCTACTAGTTACATCCTCAAAAAATTCTATGAGATTCGTCAGACATGATTTTCCTTTCACAAATCCATGCTGACTTTGTCCGATAATTTCACCGCTTTCCAAATGTGCTGTTATCACATCCTTGATAACTGACTCCAGCAGTTTCCCCACCACCGACATTAGGCTAACCGGTCTATAATTCCCCGGTTTCTCTCTCCCTCCTTTTTTAAAAAGTGGAGTTACATTAGCCACCCTCCAATCCTCAGGAACTAGTCCAGAATCTAATGAGTTTTGAAAAATTATCACTAATGCATCCACTATTTCTTGGGCTACTTCCTTAAGCACTCTAGGATGCAGACCATCTGGCCCTGGGGATTTATCTGCCTTCAATCCCTTCAATTTACCTAACACCACTTCCCTACTAACATGTATTTCGCTCAGTTCCCCCATCTCACTGGACCCTCAGTCCCCTACTATTTCTGGAAGATTATTTATGTCCTCCTTGGTGAAGACAGAACCAAAGTAATTATTCAATTGGTCTGCCATGTCCTTGCTCCCCATAATCAATTCACCTGTTTCTGTCTGCAGGGGACCTACATTTGTCTTTACCAGTCTTTTCCTTTTTACATATCTATAAAAGCTTTTACAGTCAGTTTTTATGTTCCCTGCCAGTTTTCTCTCATAATCTTTTTTCCCCTTCCTAATTAAGCCCTTTGTCCTCCTCTGCTGAACTCTGAATTTCTCCCAGTCCTCAGGATACGTTAGTCCTTTCGTTGAAAAATACTGTAGAGGAAATAACCTCGATAATGGGTGTCTTGTGATTGTCAATAATTGTGCCGCTCATCCACCTGCCATTACCGAGTATGGCAGTAACATTAGTGTTGCGTTCTTACCGCCGAATACGACATTGTTGCTGCAGCCGTGTGACCAAGGCCTAATAGCCACAATTAAGGCTTACTATACGCAAAATGTGATGCGTTTTATTGTAAGTACCATTGACAAGAGAGGGCAACTCCGAAGCATCTTTGCGAGAGATCTGGAAAGACTACAATATAAAATTGGCAATCGCCAACATTGGAGATGCTCTCGATAGGCTAACAGTCTCGATGAGAAATGGCGTTTGGAGGAAACTGTGTCCCGAAGCAGTGAATGATTTTAAAGGCTTCAAACCATCAACAATAAATACGGCAATAGTGAGTTTGGCTAAGGAGGCTGGGTTTGTGGAAGTTGACGAAGATGATGTTGGAGAGGTTTTGGCATCCCATGACCAAGAACTGATAGGTGAAGAGCTGATGCAATTTCAAGAGGAAAGGATAACAATCGAAACCGAACACAGTAGCGAACGGCCCGAAAGTGAAGTTGTCCAGCAACTGAACGTGAAGCGATTGCAGACATAGAAGAAGGTGACCTGCCTGCCCTGATGGAAACAGACGACAATGAGATGACACCCCAGTCTCTTCTACCTCCCACCACCCCAACCTCTGACGATTCAGCGACATCAGTATGCTCGCTGTCTTCCCTATTCCGGTAAGTGAAACTACACTGCACATACATTGTTTCTACTTTAAATAGGCTGTGTAATTTTATGTGTTATTTGGTATGATTTGGCAGCTTCATAACTTAAAGGTTACTGGAGAGAGTGTTTATGCCGAGAGCGCTTGTGTGAGATTTTCGCTGCACTAGACAGTGCTGCAATGATTGCAGAAAAGTATTTCTACTTTATATAGGCTGTGTATTTATCATATCATTCCTGCTTTTACTATATTTTACTGTTGTTTTAGGTTTTATGTGTTATTTGGCATGATTTTGTCGGTTCCTTTTTGGGTCTGGGAACGCTCAAAAATTTTTCCCATATTAATAAATGGTAATTGCTTATTCACTTTACGACATTCCGGCTTACGAACAGTTTCATAGGAACGCTCTACCTTTGGATAGGGGGGAAACCTGTACCTTGTCCTTACTGGTATCATTCCGCTTCCCACCCCCCTGCCAAATTAGTTTTGCCCAAAAAAGACAATGTTACGATAGTCATGGAGGATTTCAATATGCTTGTAGATTGGAAAAATCAGGTTGGTGTTGGATCCCAAGAGGGAGAATTTCTAGCAAGCCTATGAGATGGCATTTTAAAGAGCAGTTGGAATTGCTGTTTCAATGGAAACTACAGACAGACAATTGAGTTGCAGTCAAGAATGAAAGTGAACTTGAACAAAATTGCATTGTCTAAACAGAAAGCAGCCTGGCTGAACAAATTGTGTTACTGTTGTGGCAGGAGCTCACAGACACCAAACAAATGCAGATTTAAAGGTGAAACTTGCAGAAAATATAACAAAGTAGGTCACATACAAAGAATATGTTGATTCGACAAAAATAAATGGACTGTTTAGGGAAGAGAAGCTTAAAAAGTCAAGTTGCAGTTTCAAAAAGAGCACTAATCTGCATGCTGTGGATGAAAAATATGATAATGATGAAAGTGATTTCGGACTTTGTCGCTTTGAGATTTGCAGTATGAAAGTTAACAATAAGCAACCAATATGGCTTACGCCGGAAGTGAATGGCAAATTAATTAGAATGGAATTGGACACTGGTTCAACTGTTTCAGTCACTCCACAAAATGAATTTGAATTGCATTCCAAAGATACCAAATTGAAGCCTGCAGATTTTCAACTAAGAATTTATACTGGAGAAAAGATGACTCCTATGGGAATGACATTAGTGACAGTGAAGTACAACAACCATCAAGCCAAATTGAGCTTGTATGTGGTAAAAACAAAAGGACCAGCATTGTGGGGCCATGATTGGCTGAGACAACTACAATTTGATTGAGATCATCCACAATTTACATGTCACTTTCCCTGTAATGAAGCCATTTAAAAGCAAATTAAGAAACGTACTGGATGATGCCACAGCTGTCTCCATGCTGAACACCATGAGCCAATACCCAACAGAGGGCAAACAGTTGTTAGTGCCAACGTCTGTTTCTCTGGTTGGAAAGCATATTAGATCAAGGAAGAATCATGCTGCTCAGAGGAAGTGTGAAAGTGACAAAACAGTGGTCCGATTACACAGTTTTCGTAGGCAACATATCTGAGAAGGCATCTGAAGTATTAAGCCGATAGCCACTTTTCACAGGCAACTTAGTTTTGAGCTGGAAGCGATTCAAGGAGCTTCAAGAAAGTTGAAAGCATTCAGCTTTTGCGAGTACAAAGAACCAGAATCTGCTCTGCGTACGTTAAGGTTATTGCATGAACTTCAAGTGGGAGACAAAAAGATGCTTGCAAAAGTAGATGCAAAGACCAAATGGATGAATGGAAAGCAAAAAAAAAAGGTGTCAGTGGAGATACGAAAACGGAGGATTCGTCAGATGATATCAGCTGAATTTGCTTGCTCTCTTCACTCCTCTCTTCAGGGTGCTGGAGCCTTTCGTTGCTCCATTGTTGGGTCAATTTAAAAAGCAGCCCAGATAGACTGTAAAAAAAAACGGATGTCGGTTGGGACATGAGCCGATTTCACTTGCTCTCTGCGATGGTCATCTCCGTGGCGCTGAGGCTATGAAGACGGCCCCAGCTGCTGTGCTCCATGTCTGCTAATATGATGAACCGATAAGTGAGGCCTTGGGCCTACTCCGGGCTGTTCTGAGGTTCAGATCCGAGGACTCGACTTTGGTTCGGAATCATGTGAGGAAGCAAGTCTCTTTACATTGGATGATAAATGAATCTTCAATATTGTGGATGAGGAAACCAGGAAGAGAGATCAGATTGTAAAGGAAGCAATAGAAGGATTAATAAGACCATAAGACAAAGGAGTTGAATTAGGCCATTTTGCCCATCAAATCTGCTCCACCATTAAATCATTTTTTTCCCCTGTCCTCAGCTCCACCCCCTGGCCTTCTCCTCGTAACCTTTGATGCTGTGTTCAATCAAGAACCTATCAATCTCTGCCTTAAATACATCCAATGACCTGGCCTCCACAGCAGCACGTGGTAACAAATTCGCCACTCTTTGGCTGAAGAAATTTCTCCGTGGCTCTGCTTTAAATGGATGTCCCTCTATCCGAAAGCTGGCCCTCTTGCTTCAGTCAGCACATCTTTTCTTAGATGAGGAACCCAAAACTGTTCACAATACTCAAGGTGAGGCCTCGCCAATGTCTTATAAAGCCTCAGCGTCATAGAAACATAGAAAACCTACAGCACAATACAGGCCCTTCAGCCCACAATGCTGTGCCAAACATCTACTTACTTTAGAAATAACCTGGGGTTGCCCATAGCCCTCTATTTTTCTAAGCTCCATGTACCTATCCAGGAGTCTCTTGAAAGACCCTATCGTATCTGCCTCCACCACTGTTGCCGGCAGCCCATTCCACGCACTCCCACTCTCTGTGTATTTAAAAAAAACACTAACTTACCTCTAACATCCCCTCTGTACCTACTTCCTAGCACCTTAAAACTGTGCCCTTTCGTGTTAGCCATTTCAGCCCTGGGAAGAAGTCTCTGACTATCCACACGATCAATGCCTCTCATCATCTTATACACCTCTATCAGGTCACCTCTCATCCTCTGTTGCTCTAAGGAGAAAAGGCCGAGTTCACTCAACCTTCTCTCATAAAGCATGCTCCCTAATCCAGGCAACATCCTTGTAAATCTCCTCTGCATTCTTTCTATAGTTTCTACATCCTTCCTGTAGTGAGGTGACCAGAACTGAACACAGTACTCCATGTGTGGTCTGACCAGGGTCCTATATAGCTGTAACGTTACCTCTTGGCTCCTAATCTCAATCCCATGGTTGATGAAGGCCAATGCACCGTATGGTTTCTTAACCACAGAGTCAACCCGTGCAGCAGCTTTGAGTGTCCTTTGGACACGGACCCCAAGATCCCTCTGATCCTCCACACTGCCAAGAGACTTACCATTAATACTATATTCTCCCATCATATTTGACCTACCAAAATGAACCACCTCACACTTATCTGGGTTGAACTCCATCTGCCACTTCTCAGCCCAGTTTTGCATCCTGTCGATGTCCCGCTGTAACCTCTGACAACCCTCCACACTATCCACTATTATGCCTCTCCAAATATTCATAAATCCTGCCTCTCAGGATCTTTTCCATCAACTTACCAACCACTGAAATAAGACTCACTGGTCTATAATTTATCATATTCCTGCTGTTGTTTTCTAGACCTCTTGAAATGAATGCTAACATTGCATTTGCCTTTCTCACCACTGATTCTACCTGCAAGCTAACCTTCAGAGAATTAAGAGAATACTCCAGTGAACTAAATGCACCTTCCCAAGATCAAGGTGCACAAACTAGAAGAGGATAAGTGGCTACTGCTATCAGAACCTCTTCCTGCAGACCCAGAGTCAACTCCTACAACTACTAATGAGGAGGCCCCAGAACCTATGATTGTTTCACAACCACAAGTCTCACCTGTCAAGCAGAGTGATCCCACTTGTCAGGAAAGATGTTATCCCTCAAGAGTAAGAAATTCTCCACAGTGATGCAAGTCTTTAGACCTCAGTGGGACAGTTTAAAATTTGTATGCTGTGGATGTATGTATATAGTATTTGTATTGTATTATATTCCGTGTATATAGTTGAGATGCATTCCCTGTTGAGTTAGAGTTTATAGCCAAGCAGAGATGAGTGCTGTGTATTTAATATTTCAATACTATTTGAGTAATTGTGTGTGTGTGTGTGTATGGGTATATATATAATGAGACTAAGCATTCTTGTTTGAATAATTCATTACAAGTTACATGTACAGATGCGTGAGTTGCATACGTCATCACGTTACCACATGATATGCGTGCTCCAAGCTTAAAGTAAACATGAAGTTAGACCTGAATTTCAGACCCCTGTGTCTTTCTTTGAATTGGTTTAATTTTTGAAGCTACAAAACATAACAAGTGTATCATGGATTTTGTTTGACCTGCTGAATATTTTCATTTCTGATTTTTCAGATTCCCATCCTCTGCATTTCATTGATTTTGACATCTGAATTATCAAATAGTTAACATGGATATACGCACTGTGACAATGTATTGCGATTTATTTTAATGCTGGTTTGTATCCCTTTGATAAATTAACTGTCGTTGTCTTCAAAACTATTCGATCTGTATTAAATTCTCCAACTTTAGTTAGCTTGCTCTATTTTTTTGTTTGTATCAGATTTAGTCATTTCTTCCTGTCGTAATTTTGGATCAGGATTTCCTTACAGTCTGTACAGTCTGACCTGTTTGCCATGTCCCACAACCCAGTCATTGACAACGCATTAAGAAACAAAGCATAATGTGTTTGTAACTGTTCCCAATAACACACAAAATGCTGGAAGAGCTCAGCAGGTCAGGTAGCATCTATGTATAGAAAGGAGTAAAGAGTAGATATTTTTGGCCAATACCCTTCATCAGGAAATCAGTGATTGTTTATTGTTCAAATATACTTCATTTAGTCCGACAGTATGAAAACTGTTGAAAATCATGGAACAGCTTTCAAATGGTACCTGAGGAGAGAGAAACGTTACTGTTTCGGGTTGATGTGGTTTCATCAGAAAGCATAATAACATAACTCTTGATACACATATTCATTCTTTCTCCTGTCTCTGAAATTGCAATGCATTCAATTCACTTAAATCTGTTCGACGTTGGTGTATGGTCCATTGAATCCTGGTCATGCAGAAGGTTGTCAAGTTATTGTGAGCTTGCATTTTATCATACTTTTTCTTAACATCTCAAGTAGCATTTGCTTATGTATGGAGCATATAGGTGATTCCTGCATTTTCCATTTGGGTAATGGAAGTATACACTTACAGAATTCAGGAATTACTGTTCAGAGATTTAAGATACAAATAAAATATGCTGTCACAGAAATTATGTGGGAGAGGGAATAGGCTCTTTTTCAACTTGTTTCTTGATGCACGCACAGTTGAAATGCCTTTCAAAGTAAATTTATTATTCTAGTACATATATGTCACTGTACGCAACCCTGTGACTCATTTTCTTGCGGGCATTCAGAGCAAATACAAAGAAACACAATAGAATCAATGAAAGACCGCACCCAGCAGGACAAACAAACAACAAATATGCAAAAGACAACAAACTGCATTTTTTAAAGGAAAAAATAATAAATAAACAATGAATTATGGAATGTCAGACCTCTACAAAGCTGACAGCAATGCAGATAGGTGACGGGATAGATGGGTTAAGTGAATGGCATACAGAATATAATCTGGAAGGAAAATGTGAAGTTGTTAATTTCAGCAGAAAAAGAAGAACGGAATATTTTTAATAATTTGCATGTTTGAAAGGTGTTGGTGTTTAGGGGGACTTTGCTAAGTTGAACATGCATACCGGATGTCCAGCACAATTCTCACTGATTTGATTTGATGCAAACAATGCCTTTCACTGAATGTTTCAATATATATGTGACAAAGCTAATATTTACAACAATTCAAAAAGCAATTGTAGTATTGGTATTTATTGCAGGAGGGCTTTACAACAGTATAAACATCTTGCTCTAATCATGGGATTATATTGTTACTGAATCTGAAATATTGTCTATGTGTCAAGTCTCCCTACCTAAGGAAGAATACATTTGTGATTAAGGAAGTCCAGTGGTGGTTTAGACTGTTTCCTGGGATGGCAAATCTGTTGATTTTTCACTGATCTCTTTGAAATATACAGCATTCTTACAGGGCTTGAAATGGTGCACACAAGGGTGATGCTTCATTTCCCTGGAGTGCTTGGAGATGGGTCACAGTCTCAAAATAAGTGCTCTTCAGGACTGAGATAAGAAGAAAGTTATTTTTTTCTCAAGTAATTAATCTTTAAAAGCCTCTATCAAAACTGCTCTGGAGCCCCAAGTGCTGATTATACAGTAGTTGAGACTAATTAATAAATTTGTAGATATTTAAGGAGCCAAAGGGTATGGGTATTAGTGTTGGAAAATGGCGCTGAGAGATTGAAGAGTCTTATCAGGGCTTCTTTACAGTACTTGCATATCTTATAGTAGAGTTGTCATCTGGACTATATTTTGAGCTGGATATTTTCACTGAGATATTTTCAGTGATCTCTAAAATTGACCTAAGCTTTTAAAGTACTGTTACAAGTATCATTGGCTAATGAAATGTAACTGAACCTTTGTACGATGCACCACAAAACAATTGCACAGCTCCTTGACAGGTCCAGTTAAATCAACATTATTAATTTTGTTTAGTGCATTTTGATAGGACATTTCTACCAATGGAAAGAAGTTGGCTCCATCCAGAAATGCCCAAGACTTTGTGATATTTCATATTTTGTCACATTCCATATTTAGTCACTTTCATTATCTGGGCTCATTTTAACTGGTGTACTCATAAAATCTATTGATAAAATCAGATCTGCCTCCGGTGAGCATGCAGAATCTGTTCCAAAGCTCTAAGCATTCCTCTAATTCAGGGCTTCCCGACCTTTTTATGCTCTGAGGGGTCCGTGGACCCCAGGTTGGGAACTACTGCTCTAATTGCACTGGTTACTTTAATGAGTGCAGGTCGGTGGGACTAGGTAAGAGTAAGAGTTCAGCATGGACTAGAAGAGCTGAGATGGCCTGTTTCCGTGCTCTAATTGTTATATGGTTATATGGTTAATCTGCTTGGATGTAAGATCTATAATTGTTCAAATCTTAAAAAAAAATACTTAATCTACTCAGTGTGTATGGTTGCAATAAAGAAAAACTGTTGACCACTTCATGCCACACAACAATGCAAAACTAGCACCTGTAATGCTCTGTAGAATGGAAAACTTAACGTAGTTCCTATTACTTTGATAGTACTTCATAATATCATTAAATACATAAATACAATCTTGTTCAAAGAATTTATTTTAAAGTGTGTGTGTATAATATATATAATACTGAGTAACAAATAATGCATTTAAATTAAATACAGAACAAACTAGTACTTTGCCAATACTACAACAATACTATAAGAACTAGGTATTATTTCCTAGTAGTTATTGATGGAGGAATTCATTCAGTGCATACTGTTCTGTTCTTTTGTTTGACTGTAAGTGAACAAAACCAGTGCAGTTACCTAGTGCAGATAATGGACTGCCTTCATTACCTTCCTGCATAAAGTCAAAATAAAAAAAAAACAATATTATCAAAAGTCACTGCTTTTTGAATTGGCCCAAATGGATACCAATGCAAGCAAACGCAACTCATTCTATTTTAAAAACTGTTCGCTCCGTAGTGTCTAACAGCCACAGAAGTGGATGCAACTGACACTAGTTAGAAACTGCTTGACAAGTCTCCTGCCCCAGTTAAGCAGTGTAGTGTCCCAAATAAACAAAGGAAAACCTATTTTCTCGATTAGTTTTTGTCCCAAATAAGTTGGCTGCTCCAATTAACCAGAACAGTGCATTACCACTGTATTACCATATACTACATTGAAATACATTTTCTTGCAAGCATTTAAGGAAAAAAATGTAATAGTAGAATTTTATGAAAATCTAAACATAAACAAAGACTGACAAATATCCAATGTGCAAAATAAACTATGCAAATAAAAATAATGCTGAGAACATGAGTTGTAAAGAGTCCTTGAAAGTGAGTCTGTAAGTTGGAGAATCGTTTCAGAGTAATGGTGAATGAAGCTATCCACGCCAGTTCATCAGAGTGCAGCTGAGCAGTTTCTCTCAGTGTGATGCTCGCATTTTGCCCTCGACACCACACACAGGCAATCTCTCCAATTTTTGGGTAGTTCATTGAGGGAGCCCAAGGATTCATGTCACATTCCCAAAAATCCAGCTGCTTGGCATAAATATTTAGTAGTTGGGCAAACATCAATTTGTATCAGATTCCTGGCACACCAGTACTGCCAGTCTCTGTATAATGCTACGTGCTGATCCCATTAGGTCTCTCATTCTTGGGTAAACTATTCCATATCAGTTCTAAGCAAGGTAGCAATGTCAAAGCATCTCCTGGGAACTGGTGGAATCTGCGGCATGGTTCAGATGCATTCAAATATCGAGCGGATAGGGAGACAGATTCTGGAATGGTGCAATAATAACAGAGTTGTGGTGATGGGAGATTTTAATTTCCCCAATATTGATTGCTAGAGCAAGGAGTTTAGATGGGGTGGAGTTTGTTAGGTGTATTCAGGAAGGTTTCCTGACACAATATGTAGATAAGCCGACAAGAGTAGAGGCTGTACTTGATCTGGTATTGGGAAATGAACCTGGTCAGGAAAGTGTTTAATTGGGGTAATGGGAAATATGAAGCTATTAGGCAGGAACTTGGAAGCATAAATTGGGAACAGATGTTCTCAGGGAAATGTACGGCATAAATATGGCAAATGTTTAGGGGATATTTGCGTGGTGTTCTGCATAGGTACTTTCCAATGAGATGGAAAGGATAGTAGGGTACAGGAATCATGGTGTACAAAGGCTTTTGTAAGTCTAGTCAAGAAGAAAAGAAAAGCTTACGAAAGGTTCAAAAAACCAGGTAATGATAGAGATCTAGAAAATTATAGGGCCGTGAGAAGGCCTTGGCGAGCAGGTTTAAGGAAAACCCCAAGGCATTCTGCAGGTATGTGAAGAGCAAGAGGATAAAGCGTGGGATAGGACCAATCAAATGTGACAGTTGATGGAGAAGATCCTGAGAGGCAGAATTTATGAACATTTGTAGAGGCATAATATGATTAGGAATAGTCAGCATAGCTTTTTCAAAGGCAGGTCGTGCCTTATAAGCCTGATTGAAATTTTTTTGAGGATGTGACTAAACACATTGATGAAGGGAGAGGAGTAAATGTGTATATGGATTTCAGCAAGGCATTTGATAAGTTACCCCATGCAAGACTTACTGAGAAAGTAAGGAGGCATGGGATCCAAGGGGACCTTGCTTTGTGGATCCAGAATTGACTTGCCCGCAGAAGGTAAAGAGGGGTTGTAGATGGGCCATATTCTGCATGGAGGTTAGTGACCTGTGGTGTGCATCAGGGATCTGTTCTGAGATCCCTACTCTTCGTGATTTTTATAAATGACCTGGATGAGGAAGTGGAGGGATGGGTTAGTAAATTTGCTGTGACACAAAGATTGGGGGTGTTTGGATAGTGTGGAAGGCTCAGATAAGTGTGAGGTGTTTCATTTTGCTAGGTCAAATATGATGGCAGAATATAGTATTAATGATAAGACTCTTGGTAGTGTTGGGGATCAGAGGGATCTTGGAGTTCGAGTCTAATGGCAGACGAGCTGAACAGGTACTTTGGATCTGTCTTCACTAGGGAAGACCCAAACAATCTCCCAGATGTAATAGTGGCCCGAAGACCTTAGGGTAACGGAGGAACTGAAGGAAATTCGCATTAGGCAGAAAATGGTGTTGGGTAAACTGATGGGACTGAAGGCTGATAAATCCCCAGGGCCTGATGGTCTGCATCCCAGGGTACTTAAGGAGGTGGTTCTAGAAATCGTGGATGCATTGGTAATCATTTTCCAGTGTTCTATAGATTCAGGATCAGTTCTTGCAGATTGGAGGGTAGCTAATGTTATCCTACTTATTAAGAAAGGAGGGAGAGAGAAAACAGGCAATTGTAGACCAGTTAGTTTGACACCAGTGGTGGGGAAGATGCTGGAGTCAATTATGAAAGAGCAGCATATTTGGATAGCAGTAGCAGGATAGGTCTGAGTCAGCATAGATTTACGAAGGGGAAATCGTGCTTGACTAATCTTCTGGAATTTTTTGAGGATGCAACTATGAAAATGGACATGGGAAAGCCAGTGAATGTAGTGTATCTGGACTTTCAGAAAGCCTTTGATAAGGTCCCACATAGGAGGTTAGTGGGCAAAATTAGAGCACATGGTATTGGGGGTAGGGTACTGACATGGATTGAAAATTGGCTGGCTGACAGAAAACAAAGAGTAGCGATTAACGGGTCCCTTTCAGAATGCCAGGCAGTGACTAGTGGGGTACCGCAAGGTTCGGTGCTGGGACCGCAGCTATTTACAACATATATTAATGATTTAGATGAGGGGATTAAAAGTAACATTAGCAAATTTGTCGATGACACAAAGCTGGGTGACAGTGTGAAATGTGAGAAGGACGTTATGAGAATGCAGGGTGACTTTGACAGGCTGGGTGTGTGGGCAGATGCAGGTTAGTGTGGATAAATGTGAGGTTATCCACTTTGGTGGCAAGAACAGGAAGGCAGATTACTATCTGAATGGTGTCAAGTTAGGAAAAGGGGAAGTACAACGAGATCTGGGTGTCCTTGTTCATCAGTCACTAGAAGTAAGCATACAGGTACAGCAGGCAGTGAAGAAAGCTAATGGCACGTTGGCCTTCATAACAAGGGGAGTTGAGTATAGGAGCAAAGAGGTCCTTCTGCAGTTGTACAAGGCCCTGGTGAGACCCCACCTGGAGTATTGTGTACAGTTTTGGTCTCCAAGTTTGAGGAAGGACATTCTTGCTATGGAGGGAGTGCAGCATAGGTTCACTGGGTTAATTCCAGGGATGGTGGGAATGTCATATGTTGAAAGATTGGAGCAACTGGGCTTGTATACACTGGAATTTAGAAGGATGAAAGGGGATCGGATTGAAACATATAAGATTATTAAGGGATTGGACACGCTAGAGGCAGGAAACATGTTCCCGATGTTGGGGGAGTCCAGAACCAGAGGCCACAGTTTAAGAATAAGGGGTAGACCATTTAGAACGGAGTTGAGGAAAACTTTTTCACACAGAAGGTTGTGGATCTGTGGAATGCTCTGCCTCAGAAGGCAGTGGAAGCCAATTCTCTGGATTCTTTCAAGAAAGAGTTAGATAGAGCTCTTAAAGATAGCGGAGTCAAGGGATATGGGGAGAAGGCAGGAACAGGGTACTGATTGTGGGTGATCAGCCATGATCACAGTGAATGGCGGTGCTGGCTCGAAGGGCCGAATGGCCTACTCCTGCATCTATTGTCTATTGACACTCAAAGCTGCTGCACAGGTTGACTCTAGTTAAGAAGACATACGGTGCATTGGCCTTCATCAACCATGGGATTGAGTTAAAGAGCCGAGAGGTAATGTTACAGCTATATAGGACCCTGGTCAGACCCCAGTTGGTGTACTGTGCTCAGTTCTGGTCACCTCACTACAGGAAGAATGTGGAAACTATAGAAAGGGTGCAGAGGAGATTTACAAGGATGTTGCCTGGATTGGGGAGCATGCCTTATGAG
Organism: Mobula hypostoma; assembly: GCF_963921235.1. Taxonomy (NCBI): domain Eukaryota; kingdom Metazoa; phylum Chordata; class Chondrichthyes; order Myliobatiformes; family Myliobatidae; genus Mobula; species Mobula hypostoma. Next base: position 7,512,484 of record NC_086128.1, read on the forward strand.
AATAGGTTGAGTGAACTCGGCCTTTTCTCCTTGGAGCGGCGGAGGATGAGAGGTGACCTGATAGAGGTGTATAAGATGATGAGAGGCATTGATCGTGTGGATAGTCAGAGGGTTTTTCCCAGGACTGAAATGGCTAACATGAGAGGGCACAGTTTTAAGGTGCTTGGAAGTAGGTACAGAGAAGATGTTGGGTAAGTAGATATAGAGTGTGGTGAGTGGATGGAATGGGCTGCTGGCGACAATGGTGGAGGTGGATACAATGAATCGGGTCTTTAGGAGACTTTTGGATAGGTACATGGAGCTTAGAAAAATAGAGGGCTATGGGTCACCCTAGGTAATTTCTAAAGTAAGTACATGTTTGGCACAGCATTGTGGGCTAAAGAGCCTGTATTGTGCTGGAGGCTTTCTATGTTCTATGTTCAAATGGTTTCACTACCCAATCTAATTTCACTTTCAAATGCTGATGTGAATGCAGAACATAAGTAGCCCTTAGATTGTGTTATCATGTGACAAAATGAGAATGTTTTTTCACTCTCACCATTTTTCCTGTGTTCATTATTTTTTTCTATTGTTGACAACAGAAATTAAAACTGCACTTTGTTGCATTCCATTCTGTTGTACCTAAGATTCATAGAGTCCACAAATAAGATAAATCCAGTCAGAAATTTAGGAAGCACTTTTATCAGTTTCCATTTTTCTCACCCTGGTAATGTGATGTGGGTGTAGCAAATAAAATCTAGAAAAAGGAAATGTCAACACTACATTGATATGTTGACTGGGTAAGTTGAGAGAATCAATTTGGAGGTTCAGGTGGAGAATAAATGCTGCTGTATAGTAAGTGATCAAGGCAGTGATTAAGACTACAGGAATCTGTGGTAGATGACCTGATCAAAAGTCACAGGGTTAATAGGCAGAAGTTTAGAATGGGTATATGGAGTCATTGGTATAAGAAATGGACAGCTCATCCCCTGAATCTCGCCTATCACACTTAGTAAGTGTAAAATAGAACTTTTCTGTGGTTGTGGCCTAAACATTAGATGCAAAGAGATTGCACAATTCCAGGAAAATTTACATGTTGTATGATATTATTGGAAAACATGTTAAAAGATGGAGGAAAATGGATTAGAGAGAAATTCTGATCCAACTTTAAATTTAAGCTTCAGGTGACGAGAGGGGATACTGTAGTAAGGAAGTCAACAAGAGGTGTTGTTATTGTTTGGGTCAAAACCAATAAAGAAGAAATGGTATACTGTTGGAAGTTCAATTGATAATCAGACACATATAACTAATATAACTCAGACATGTGTCAGTAGTTCAGTTGCAGGATAATTAAAACAAGAAGGTATAATGGTTACACTGGGGGAAAAATAGCTTGAATCATTTTGGTATAAGTTGCCCTCAATCTGGCATTTAGGAAGGTGCATTGTATTTTCTTAGATATAAAAAATGTTAATACATTTTAAGGAGATCAAAATAATTAAAGGCAGGAGTTGGATAGTTACATTATTGCCATCTCATCCCTGATGCTTTCTGCCAGTCAACAATAGTGTGCAGTGAGCAGGCAGAATAGTTGACATGCCATCTGGATTTTTTTCTTTGCTAACGCTGTCAAAGTTAGCCTCCCAGATAACAAACTTTGTCCTTTGAATATTGGAACAATTAAAACTAGGGTTGCTGCAGAGACCAGGACCAACTTTCTTTAATTAACTAGTAATTTCCTTTGAACTGCTGTAGTCTCTCTGGGAAAGCTATTTTCATGTTAAGGTGTTCTAGGATTTAGACTTGGTGAAGAAGAAATGGGTTAATGTTTTCAAATTACAGAAGTATTTGACTTTGAAGGGAACTTAGTTGTGGCATTTCCATCTGCTGCCTGTGCATATCCTTTCAAGTTTTAGAGATGCTGTTGAAGTTTACATGATTGGGTATAGTATATTCTGTGAATGGCTCTCATAGCATGCAAATGGTGGAAGGGTTGAATTTTTTAGATGGATGGTGGGGTGCCACAAGAGCTGCAGTGATCCAGATAGTGTGAAACCAGTTCCTGTAGTTATATTTATCCAGAAGTGTGAAATCTCAAACCTGAGGGGAGTTGGGTTGAGAGTCACTCATGGCAGGATACCTAGCTATTAACCCGCTCTTGTAGCAACAGTAGGTATAGTTAGTTCATTTTTAATTTCAGTTTAGAGATTATCCCTATGATATTGTTAGGGGAATGGGGGTGGGGGTGGGGAAGGAGACATAATGGCATTTAATATCAAAAATGGGTTTATGCTGTCCTGTGCAAATGCTGCCCTCCACATCAGCCCATCCCTGAATGCTGTCTTGGTCTTAAATCATGGGCTGCTTCCATTGCTGAAGAGTTACGAACAGGGTTGAATATAATGCAGTTATCATACTCATCATCTTCTCCTATCAAGTTCCATCATCTGCAGCCCATTGCCATCCCTACCTATCACCTCCCAGCCTCTTGCTGTTTCATTCTCCACTCTTCCATCACTTCTTCACTTGCTACCACAGTTACCTCTAAGCTGTACAGGTGCGTGGCCATGCAGTAACTGAAATGCTCCTGTGCACATAACTTCTGTTGTGCAGCTGGAATTGGATGTACCTAGAAAAAGTTTATGAAACATGAAAGGCTTTCTTTGTACTGTATTTCATTGTACCCTTCAATTAATAAAATCAAAAGTATGTGATTTTTCAATTTTAATTCTAAATATTCATAGTATGCATATTACAAAAACATTTAAAGTGCTGTGCAGTTTTCACGCCATGTAAAACTTTCCTACTCAGAGCAATGGTTGGTCCATACAGCTGTAAAAAAAAATCAGAAGGAAAGTTGCTTGCTAGCTCTTTCTCCAGCTCTTCCTCAGACCAGATGAAGTGTCCTAACCTGAAATGTTGACTGCATTTTACTCCACAGATGATACATACCTGCTAACTGCATTTTACTCCACAGATGATACATACCTGCTAAGTTGCTCCAGCATCCTATTTGTTGCTCCACATTCTATTTGTTGCTCCACATTCTAGTACCTGTATTCTCTTGTGTCTCTGTTAGTATACATTCTCACTTCTAACCTTATGAAGGAGTGAAAAATATTGAAACAATTGAAAATATCTGAGTTTTGGGGCTGGTCCACCATGTCTATGTCAACCAGTCGCACCCATCTGTAATAGTTCGACCTTCCAGTATTTTGCCTGCAGTCTCCAATGTCTAGACGCATAAAGTGCTCATCTAAATGGCTCTTAGCTGCTGTTAACGACTCTACTTCCACTACTCCCTGGCAGTGCATTCAGTTTCAAATTACTTAAGTGTCATTGTGGGATTGAAAAAGGAGCTTTGATCAATGACTCAGAACTCTGACTGATATTTCATTGTTTTACCCAGTGCTCTATGCATGTCTTTTTTTTCTTGTGTTTCCATATCTGCCTAATACAGCTAAATTACAGATTAAAAATAATCTGCTTTCTAGTGGGTCTGAAGTCATGAAGGATGTTGTAAGGATGGCATATTTCTATTTCCTGAAGAATATTTCACATTTTCCTTGAGACCTGGAAAGAGGTCCTTTGGCCCATCCGGTCTCCCTTCCTTCGCATTTGCCCAATTTTCCTCTTTCACATGCCTACCAATTCCATTTTGGATTTTCCTACTACCTATCTACATTTGCGATAATTTTCAGTGGACAGTTGATGTACCAACCAAGTTTGGGATGTAGGAGAAAATGGAAGCTATGAAAAGGAATTCCACATGGTCAAAGGGTAAACATGCAAACTCCATACACAGGTCGGAGTGTGAATGAGGTACAAATTAAAGTGGAGATTGGGATCAAATCTGGGGCATAGAACAACAGCTGGAGCAACATCTGTGGAAGCAAAGGAGTGGCTGACGTTTTGGGTTGTGACCCTGCATTGGTCATCATCTGAAATATTGATTATACCTTTGCCTGCACAGATGCTGCTCCATCAGCCGACTTCCTCTAGCTGTTAGTCATGGTGAAAGTGCAGCAGATTTTTTTTATGGCAATCTTTTTGTTTTAAGACGAGAGTTGAGTTACTGATGCATATTTTAAGTTATTTTGGACATAATTAAAATTTAAAATTTCTGACTAACTTGGAGGGGCAAAGTTTGGATTATTAAATCCAATTATATCATCTGTTCCCACCACTTAGCTTCACATATGCTTTTTCCATATGTAGCAATGTGATCAGTGCATCCCACTTAAATTTAGTATATCAGTCCTTATGTGGCTTCATTTAAACTGGGTGCAGGGAGGGGAACGAACCAGCCTTAAACTGGGTGACTGATTTGCAGAATGTAAATGTTAAGACCCTAAGAGTGAGCAGCTCATCACTGCTTTTGTGCCTCACTCCCACTCCAGCCTTTGTGCAGTGCCTTCTACACTCATTCAATAAAATCAAACTGAAGCCTGAGGCATGACATCACATCTTCCAAAAAGGCACATGGCAGCATTCTGGACACAACATTGGTTTCAACAGTTTTAGTTAATTTCAATATTCCAGCAGCTTTATTCATTTCCAGCAACCATGACAAATTCTTTTGATAATTTTTGAATAGCTGTTCTCACTTGGCTTTTGTTGCTTTGTACCTTTGGCCACTTCTGTCCTTTATTTTTTTCCAGCCTTTCATCCCATCACAAATTGATATTCGTTCCATTGTGTTAAGCTTGAGACACTTTGAATAATCAAAGATAGCATGGTGAATGGAGTGCGGATGGTCATGTAGTGTGTATTGTATTTATCTTATTGAATGAAAGCGTTGGTTTAGTACTTAATTGCCTGCTACTCGTGATTTCATGGATGACAGTCCCCCCCCCCCCCCCACCGTTGTCCCTCAACTGCATCTGATGAATATCCAACCTTCCATGCTGAATACCACTGGAAGCAGCAGGGAAGGGCAGTAAGGGAATCGAATGTCTCTAATTCGAAATTCAAGAGATTTAAGATTCAAGATTGTGTAATGTCATTTCAGTACACAGTGTAAAGGAGAATGAAATAATTGTTCCTCTATCTGATGTAGCACAAAAGCGCAATAAGATAAAGAACACAATATCTCAGAAAGGCAGTGTCCATTATTAAAGACCTCCAGCACCCAGATCATGTCCTTTTCTCATTGTTACCATCATGTAGGAGGTACAGAAGCCTGAGGGCACACACTCAGTGATTCAGGAACAGCTTCTTCCCCTCTGCCATCCGATTCCTAAATGGACATTGAATCTTTGGACACGACCTCACTTTTTTAATATACTGTATTTCCATCACATGCTGGTGGTAATAAACCTGATTCTGATTCTGAATAATAATAAAATAACACTTTAAATATAAATACATAAGATAGCTTATTTACATAGATTGTATGTACATAAAGTGACCTTTATGGTCACATAATACATAATACACAAGGTACCTAATGGACCTTGAAGTCCAAAAGGTATAGGAGTATTGTAGCACCACCAATGCCTCTGAATCCTGAAAGATAAACATTCTCAGCTGACTTGCAACAAAACCTACTGATTTTCTTCCCTGGCATTCCATTTATTGCATAAGTACTGGTAGTTTTTGTATCAGAAAGATTGATAAATAGCTTTCTTAGAGACTGCATCCTGCTTACCAGTCTGTTCATAGTTGTTACCTTGCACATTTTAGAAGCTCAAGTCCCTACTTATTATGTTATGAGAATTTGAGGGAGGAAAAAGGAACAGGTAAAATGAATGCCAGCTTAACATTGCACTACATGGATAAGTTTGCCTGAATCGTGGCTCTTAAATCATCTGGGCCTACGTATTACTCCAGATATTAGACTTTCACCATTCCTTCTTTCAGCTAGCCAAAAATGCACATTTCTTCAGTTTCCTTTCTATTTCTCGTCTAGGAGCTCATTTTGTCCACGAGAGGTACTTCTAGTTCCCTTGCTCCTATTTCAACTAGTTTTCCCTCTCGAGCCTTCATGTTCACTGATCCTGTTATTGCTTTTTTCTCCTTGGGTACTGTTCTTCTTCACTTCAAATTTGTCGCTCGACATCTCAGACCTTGCAAACTACTTCCTCATCTTAATACCTTTTCCTCAAGGCATGAACATGTGTTATTGCACTCCAAATCGGTATCCATATTATCAGGAACGTTTGGCTCCAATACAAATTTCTTCCACTGACTAAGGACTGATCAAAGTCCCTAATAACATTCTTTGTGATTGTGATAAGCTATTCAGTACCTCCTTGTCGCCTTGACCTTTCTGCAGCCTTTGACATTGATGATCATTACTGATGTTTTGGTCCTCTTTTAATTTATTTTGTGCCGCCAGAGATTCATTAGCAATAACCTCTGTTCTCTTTCCAGACTTTTATCTCCAGTAATATTCAAGTTGCTATTTTTGGAGTCTTTCCTACTTCTTACATGCAGCTGCTCACCAATGTTTCAATAGACATTGTTTCAATTTCAACAGAGCTGCTAACTGCATCCGTTTTTGTCTAACTGCCTCCTCTAATACTGCTGGACTGACTTTCTGCATTGAGAGAGCATAAATCTCAAAAATAATATAAAATCCTGTGTACAATTGATATTACAAGAATTTGAAGGAAGCAAAAGGAACAGGTAAAATGAATGCCAGCTTAACATTGCATGGATAAGTTTGCCAGAATCATGGCTCATAAATCATCTGGGCCTACATATTACTCCGGATACTGTATTAGGCTTTCACCATTCCTTCTTACACATCACAGAATCAGCTTCTCTTTGTCTGCACTCCAGCTCCTAGTGAAGATCAGTGGCACACAAGTTTTAAGCTTTGGTTTGAAAACTCTTCAAATCTTGCAATCTGAAGAGCACACTTTCACAAAATGTACATTTTGCAAAGTGAGCAGCTCTATTAGGTAGAGAGTATTTTATGAAAAGATGTTGGCATTTTCTTTTTTGATAAATTGTTTGCAAACAATTTATCAAAAAATGAAAGTGTTACTGTATGAGGAACGTCTGGCAGCTCTTGGGCTGTATTCCCT